>NC_033627.1:1891711-1902784 GCF_001540865.1 Ananas comosus | reverse complement strand
AAAATAAATTTTGCGATTTTTCGATATCATTTGCCTAGTGATCGAAGGGGCTCAAAATCAACGGCTGAAAATAAAAATCTCACAAAATGTGATGATATGACATTAAAAATTTAGATCAAAGATATTGATCTTATTTTATATAGTATAAAGAATTTTCTATCAAAATTTCACGTGATTTGGATATTTCTACACCGTTAAACTTGCAACCGGCTCACCACGGCCATTAAAATTATTGATTTTGAGCCCCTTCGATCACTAGGCAAATGATATCGAAAAATCGCAAAATTTATTTTCTAGGTACTTCAAATACTCTAGATCAACTCTAATGGAGCCGATCGTCGATTCAAAAGTCCGAACATCAAAAACAACTTTGAAGCACGGAGGCCTCCGTGCTTCCATAAGCATACCACTATACCATCCAAACTCTCTCTATATATATATATATATACATCTTCGTACTCATAAATTTTCGACGGTTAAATCTATCCTGTTGAACATTTCCATCCGTTAGATCATACTATTTAATCAATTAGCTATTAAACCCTAGAGAATCATTATCATTCTAATCGGGAATCACTATCATTCTAACCGCACATTCCTTTATTCAACAGTCGAAAATTTATGAGTGTAAAAAAGTATATACTCATAGGAGTATAGCAGTCCTAGCATACACACACACACACACAATTGTCACAAAAAAATAACAATGTTATCAAAACTTTGTACGGATTCAAAAATAAGCTGATCGAAAACATCATTAAGTTTCGTGATGGTAAATCCGATGATTAAATGATGGGATGTAAAGTTTAAGGGTGACAAATAACTTAAATGGACCGTTGAAGTTGGAGAAAGATGCACGACTAATGGAGATGGAATTTGGACGGGTCTAATAATAGCAATTTAAATTTTTAAAAAAATCACTGAAATTTTATGAAAGATGGTAGATGTTTTCTCCGCGAAAAATTTGTGGATTTTGTAAGAACTGAAGCGACTGTAAACATTGTCTCTATTTTTAAAAATAAATTTCTTTGGTTTGGCAGGATCTGAACAGTAATTAATGATCAAAAGGATTTGTAAGAAAATAAAAAAAATTTAATAACTGCACCAAAAGGCAATTCCCTTAATGATTTGATTAAAATGGTATTAACAATGTACCCTTAATTTTGTACCATTCCTATGTTTTTGAAATCAATGAAATGGCTTTCAAATGATCGTATCAACCTGGGTGGCATGCAATTATTTGATTAGAACGTAACGCAGTTACATACACCTACATGCATTGTAGAGGTTAGCTTTTGATTGAAGAATTATTTTTTTGAATCATGGAGAACTTTGTAGCTGATGAGCAATTGAATTAATATACATGTACCATGTGAGATAATGTTCTTAATTTCACTGTTAATTTAAATCTATGATTTGCATCCATGATGAATCATATGTTTAGTGCAAATTTAAGCTCCTTTTTTAATTTTTTTGATGCTTTTGTTGAACATGCATGGCTTGTTAATTCCTATCTCGATAAATTTGAAGCCTAATTGTTTTACATTTCTAGATAAATTTATTTTGAAAGAAAATGAACGGATCTGCAGATAACATGCTATTTTTGAAATATGTTATGATACTCTCATTGAACATATATGATATGTTCAATGCGAAGTTTGGTTTAGATTTGGGGTACGTGTCAATTTGGAGTTCGAGCCAAGATAAATCTTAACACATTCTCATACGGAACGCGTGACGAGTTTAAATCTCCAAACTTATAGCCACTTAACTTAAAATCCGTTTAGGTCAGCCCAAACCGGGTCACATTTGGGGCGGGTTAACGGGTTAACGCACCTACTGGCGGCCCCGTCCTATATTCCAGTGTTTCTGTCCCTATACAGGAAACAGATACATGAACATAGAAGTGTAAATCGTGCAAGCTCTGATCAGCTTAGGATTGAGAGTTATTTACTGCTATAGGACTAAAGAACAGTTGGAAACAAAATACATATAAACGAATAATTTTTAATTTTTGTCTAAATTACAAAAAAATTCTATATAAATATTCGTTTTTTCACTTTCTCTAACTTTTAAAAATTTATTTTTTGTTTTCGTAACATTTTAGAAATGTTGTCAGAAAAGTACGACGTTAATGAAGATGCCAAAATAATCAAATTACTTTTATTTTTTTATAAAAATAAGTAATAAATTTTAATGTATTTATATTATTCTGAAGGTCATTTTTTATATAAATTATAGAGAAAAAGGACAAAATAGTGATGACACCCTGACATAGAGAGATTATATGCAACAATTTAAAATGTTGAGAGAGTAAAACATAAATTTTTAAAAAATAAAAGAGAGTAAAAAAGTGAATATTTGTAAGAGAATTTTTTATAATCTAGCCTTATTTTTTTTTTTAATGGAATTGTAAAATTTATATCACATCGAATTATTTCAAGTCTACACAATATGAAAAAAAAAAAGAAGTATTTTTAAGTGCACTTTTTTTTACTGTATATAAGTTAACATTCTTTTAAAAAAGAATGCTCTAAATCCAATCCAAAATGACAAAACACATGGGTACAGTGAAGTGTACCTACCTCCAAAACTATTCTCCTATTCCATTTGTCCGCGTAACACATGACACAGCACAGTTTCAACTTGCGACGTTACAATTGACTCATTTACCCATCTATAAATCCCTTTTAACTATACCAGCTTTAATGCCAAAAAAAAAAAAAAAAAAAAAAAAAAAACCAAATTAATATTCTTTTTTTTTAAGCGAAAAAAAAGGAGCATCCATTAACTCTCGCATAACTTATCCCCCTATCCAAAACTGTTTACTGAACCAGTTCCACCGCTTCATCATATAATCTAAAAAGATCTCAGAAACAACGATTTTCATAATCTCTATTACTAATGCGTATTATATTAAATTATGTAGCGTTCGTTATCGAAAAAATATAAAGGATAGAAAGTAGCATGATGAATATCAATGAATTATATCACATACGCTAATGAAAGAGAAATTTTTTAATTGGATGTTTAAAAATTACTGTTGTACAATAGTATTTATCTAAATGATCCATCTAAGAATCAAAAGACCGTTAATTATACAGCTGAGATCGAAATTCGCAACCTTGTCATCAAAAACTCGATCTAACATTAAAACTACGCATCAGGAAACAATTTAACAAGGTTAAGAAGTAAACCAATTGGTGTCCACAGATGACGTGGTGGACGCGGTCCTAGGAAAATAGTTCGTCCTGTCCCTGTCTCCATTTTTGTCAAATTGCATCAGAAGAGACCAACGCACACAACAAATATATGCACAGTAGTAGGAATTCAAAAAAAAAAAAAAAAAAAAAAACAAACACTTGCACGGGGATACGCGCCACAAAACGCCAACGACGAGCAAAAGCATTGCATTTACGGACGCTGTGAAAACAAACAAAATCTCCTCTCTCTCTCCTCTCTCTCTCTTCTTCTCTCTCTCTCTCTCTCTCTCTCTCTCTCTCTCTCGTTTATGCGATCTTTTTATTCACTTTTGTGAGACAAACATAATAAGTAAATAATAATAGAGTTAATGTTCAACTTTTCAATTTTAATATTTTTAAATATATTTTCTGATTTATTGTTGTTACAAATATTTATATGTTTAATTTTGTCATCACAGATATATCTCTTTAATATATAAGAGATAAAAAATATCAAAATTAATCAAAATTAAATATTTTAAGTTTATGTTGAAGGTAAATTCTAACGGAGTTTCTAAGACAGGAGAATATGTTGAAATAATATCATGGACTTTGTATGCAAATATATGAAATTAAATTTTATAGGAGATTTTATATACATTATATATTATATATTATATTATATATAATATATTTAAATTCTGGATGCTAAATTAATCCATAATAATAATAATAATAATAAAAGGTAAAACGAGAGAGGGCGTAAAGAACTTCGTTAATTTGATGCAGAGATCTGTCTGTTATTATGGTGGGCGAGATGAGAGATCTTGGCTTTTGGATTCGAGGATGGTTTTTGATTGGGACGGTTGGGATTTGGCTTCGAGCTGCTAGGTAGTCTCGTTTTTTACTAGGCCTTTACCAGTAAAAGTGCAATCATGTACATATATACTTTTGTGGGTACCGCTGTAAAAAAAAGTATAAAATAAATTTAAAATGCATGTATAAACCTACAAAGTTAATTTTGGAAAATAGAATTATTTTCATAAATATTTTACCATGTTAGTGATTTTCCCTCCATATACTTAATTAGATTCCGATCTTAGTTTAATTAATGTATCATAGTTTCGGTCAGCTAAATAGAGTCACTTAGAGACACCACGTCTCAATCAATAATTTGCTTTAAACAAAAAAATTTACGTTCATATAATTACAGATTTTTTTCTTAATAGTTAATTAAAAACTTATACTCTATTGCAGTGTGTAGAAGTAAATAATTGCTGGAAAGGTGTTAATAAAGCATTAAATAAATTTTACTGGTTTATTATTTATTTCATAGATGGTTATCTTAATTAATAAAGCTTTTTTAGTGAAGTCTACAGTAATATAAATTTCTGCTAGAAAGAAAAGCATTAACTTATATTTAATTTATATTTAATGCGTTGTATGAAATTCACTTTAGCTTCGACTAAAATAAAAGAAAACATAATTGGGTGGTGGTGTTGGTGTTTTTTAAATTTTTAAGTACACTGTTTTTCAAAATTGAATCCTAATTGATTCGCATTTTCGGACTAAGTTTATTTTAAATAAAATACAATCAGAAGCTGGGTAGCCATATTATCTATCTACTAAAAAAAAAAATTACCTTAGTGAGATTCAAACGGTTACGAGATTTTGCTAAGATTTGGATTTTTTAAATTTTATTGGATGATTTCATGGTGCATCACTATAGTAAAGAGCATGAAATATAAGAATAGATTTCTTTTATGCGTATATGATCGAATTTTAGTTAATGTAAAAAGCACAAGGCCCAAAAAAAAAAAAAAAAATTAAAAGGAAGCTATTACACTTTCACATGAATTTGATGTAAGAGATGACGAATATACTTTGTTCAAAAAACTTCATCTCAATGCTACATTATTATTAACATGAATATTTTTAGAGATTATGTGTTAAGTAGATTCATGCATGGTGATCGAATATACTTCATGATTTTTTATTTTCATCCAATATCTCTTATAAATGAGTTTTGAGTCACAAAAACAATTTAAATTCTTATGTAAGGTTTTATTTTACTACTTAACTCTTACATTGATATATTATTTGTAAATATAAATTCAGTTAGTATCAATTCAACGCATAAACATTGATTGCATACAGATCTCGCTCACACCATTAATTCTCCTCTCTTTCTAACTATTTAGCTGGTATGATTATATATTTCTTTTTGGATATATGAATCATGCATGAATACTCAAAGAGGACTTTAGTTTAATGGTTCAACTTATTGTGAGAAATTTTTTTTAAAAAAAACTGTAAAGATAGTAGGATTATAATCTTAAATTAATAGTTGTATTTTATTAGACGCAACTTCGTTCAGAGCTCTTAATGAGTGTATCGTGCGACTGTCAGTAAAAATTATAATTTAGTGTTTCTAATTTTAGGAAGATTTTTATAGCTAAAATTCCATCATATTAAATGACGAAATTAAAGGGAACTCAACGAAAAATAGAAGGTTTCTATATTAGAATAAACGTTTTTAAATTTTGAACGCGAGTATGAATTTATAAGATCTTAGCAAATTGCTTGAAAAAAACTCAAAAATGCTTCTTGAATTTTGGGAAATTTATGTCGTTCTTTTTACAGTAGAAATAAACAAGAAGTGCATAGCATGATATAATTACACAGTACGGTACATGGAGGCCGACATTGTACAGAGGTGTTGTGCATGACCCCAACACCATCATCCACCATACAGATCATGCATTGCCCCATATATTATACACACATCATACGATATACATTTTACAACCCGATATGTAGATGTAAAATACTTGACTTTAAGGAACAGATATCCCATAAATGTAAAGTTTAAAACTCTTATAAAAAGAAAAAGCACAACTCACTTTTGTCTTTTTTTTAAATTATTTTTTACATTGCAACAGGTGCAGCGAGCAGCGAGCAAGGGCCGCATGGCTACTGCTGCTGCACTGTGAGATGCCCCAAAAACAACTCCAAAAAAAAAGAAAAGCCCCATCAAAATTTAACGAATGTTTACCAAAAAAAAAAAAAAAAACCCGCTTCTAACTTCCTTCAAAAGAATAGAAGACCTTAATATATAAATAGACAAACAGTAAAAAGGTATTCGAAAAAAATGCAAGAACCTCCTCAATAAAAAATATCTCCCCCGTAGCCCTTTTCTCTCTCTCTCTCTCTCTCTCTTCTCTATCTCTCTCTCTCTCTTCTCTCTCTACTTTAGTTGTATTAATATAACCCTCTCTCCATTTTTCTTCGTCTCTTCGCACGTTTACCTTCTTCACATCTCTCTCCTCTCTCTCTCTCTTTCGCTCTCGCTACATTATAATTATAATGGGTGATAGGGAGTGCGAAGGGCGGAGCTAGGGTTAGGGTTTAGGTTTACGGTTCTGTGGAAACGAAGAGGCAAGGGATGGAGGGGTGATTGCGAGCTCGGTGAGCGGCGAGACGGAGGACGAGGCGCGGGGCTCCGCCACTGACCGAGCGGTTCGGAAGAAAGAGCGGGGTTGGTTGTTTTCTAGGGTTTTCGGGCGCGGGATCTTCTCCGTTTAGGAAGGGAAACGGGTGGGGACAATGGCCGGCCGATAGGTGCGTCGCGGGGAAGGAGAAGGGCGCCGGGGCGGGCGGCGCGGCCGGCGGCGGCGCCTGTCGCAGCGCAAATAGAACGCGGGGAAGTACGTGCTGTTACACGCGGAGCAGGTGGAGGCCGCTCGAGAGCGGTCCACACGAGTGCCCTAAGCCGAGCTCGATGCGGCGGCAACAGTTCATCCGGAGAGTGCCCGTCCTCGCGAACATCGAAGCCCAATAGCAGATCAAGGTTTGGTTCCAGAACCGCAGGTGAAGGCGATTTGTGCCCCTAATTTCTTGGATTTAGGGTTTATGTTACCACGGTCAAAATTTGTTTTTTTTAGGTCATATGTGTCCAGGGCCTGCTCGATTTTGTGTTCCTATGCAGGGTTTTTAGTACTAAATGTGTTGACTTTATTGCTGGAAATGACCTTGAAAAAAGGGATTAGTGGGTTTTAAAACTATTCACCTCATCATCATTATTATTTTTTCAGCTTTGTCATCTAACAAAACAGTATTTCTTAGGTCCAATAGCGAGTCTTTTTTCTTTTGGACGTAAGTGTTGGTTATTGTGGCATTACCGAAGATGTCGCGAGAAGCAGAGGAAGGAAGGCACTTCGTCTTGTAAACTGTGAATCGCAAGCTATCTGCGATTGAACAAGCTGAGTTGATGGAGGAAAATGACGGAACGTACAGAAAGACAGGTGTCTCACACTTGTCTATGAGAATGCTGCTACATAGCGCAGCAATCACACTGTGAGGCTCTCTTCTTTTTTTTTTTTTTTTTTTTTTCCATGTAAATATTGATCGATTCTATATAAATCTTTTTTTACTTTTGTTGTAAGTTTATGTATGCTGTTTACTTTATACATTGTGGCTCCAAAAGAACCTATTTTCTGTTTTATACATGTGCGCGGCTTTATATCGGTTGCACAGTTTTCATACTTGTCTTATATATTGGGAAGTTTGAATGTGTTCATTTTATAGGCAGTTGTCATTGTTCATGTGAAGCCTTAGCAGAATAAATGAAACATATATGACCCATTCATCATCTATTGCATATTTAATCACTTTTGACTTTTCATTAAATCAGCAGAAAAAATGGTGTTGTTTGTTGATGGATTTGGTGGTTTCAAAGTTGTTAGCTTTACTCTTCAAAATAAGGTATATCTGATGCATTATGCAATGTTTACAGACTTCTGTGCAACATAGCAGACACAAGCTGTGAGTCTGTAGTGAAGGTGGTCAGCACACACAACGCATAATACCCAACACCATCAGATCCTCAAAGGGGATGCCAACAACCCAGCTGGGTAATTATTAATTTACTGATCATGATCTATGTTTGATCCTATGATTATTTATCTTTTACTTGAGAGTGTTTTTTTTTTTTTTTTGCATTTTACGACGCAGGCTACTCGCAATAGCCTGAGGAGACCGTTGGCAGAGTTCCTATCCAAGCGACTGAACTGTCATGTCGATGGAGTTCAACATGGTTGGATGAGTAGTAACTGTGAACATGCTGCTTTTGTGGCATATCATATGCTTTTTATTGTTGAATGTCAATTAATGTGTAATTTGTTATATGTTTTGTTGGTAGCCTGGTCCCGGATTCTTATTGGATCATTGCTGATGTGGTCTCACAATTGCAGTGGGTAGCGCGGCCTTGGTCCCTTGTGACGTCTATTGAACCACACACAAGTAGGTCGTTGTTCTGGTGGATTTCTCCTTGCACTTTTAAAATGAAAGTGATGTTATATTTGACTTTCTTGTTTTACGGTGCGGGAGATCCTCAAGGATCGTCCATCTTGGTTCGCGATTGGTTGCCCCCGCCGCCTGTGCCATGATGTGTTACTGAAAATTCCAATGGAATGGGCTGGAATATTGAGCTTATCTAACATGCAGTCAGTACACTGTTCTTCGCGAGGAATAGCCATACAAAGCTTTATAAATAATATTATGTACTTGCTCTATTAGTATTGTCTTTTCTTGAGTCCTAATGTTTTAAATTTCGTAGACCTATGCTCCGTACTACTTAGGCAGCGGAGGGACTTTTGGGACGCTCAGATACACTTACTGGTTCGTAGAAGATGGCAGTCTTGTGGATTTATTTTACAATTGAATATATAGTCTGCTTTTTTTGTACAAATTTAATTTTCGCTTGGCACATAACATTAGACTATACAGTTGCCTTGTGCATTAATAGGAGTTATTGTATCTTATGTTATTGGGATTCCACATTTTTATTCTGGTCTGATTCTGTTACTTTGCGTGTATCGTAAGAATTAAATCTTGCTACACAGATTTGTGAGAGAGCCTTGACACCTTCGACGCGGTGCCCTTCTGGGCCTCTGGCCTCCAAGATTTTGGAGATCTGGAAGATGATTCACAAGCTCTATCTGATTCGACCATGGTGAGGCGGCGGCTCCATGATTCATATTTGTGGATCATTGTTGATCTGATGTGAGTTTGCACGAATAATTCACTCCATATCTGGTTGAACTTTTATTTGTTACTCATATGGTAATGTTTGTCTTGACTTTGGTGTACTTTAGTTTCTGGTAGGTATCTGAGACTGGGTTCTCAGGCCCTATTTACGTCACCAAAAGTGTTGCACAAGAAAATGAAATTGACAGTAACGTCACTTTGTGTTTTTAGCGATTCTTTTTGTAGAAGATTTTTGTGAAAAGCAGACTCAATGGTATGCCTGTGTAATTTTTAGGGATTGCGTCATATTAGACAAATCGGCTAAGATCAAGCGGATTGAAAATCCGTATGTTGCTGGGTGGTCGGTCAGTCCATTGCTGGTTCTTAAGGAATTTCAGCAGAGAATTAGCAGGTTATTAACGACCCGTATTTAGATTCGTAGCATCATTTTATCTTTTTTGAGCGACGTCTCATTTCTTTTACTTTGATACTGAAGCAACTTTGTTGTTATTGCAGGGGATCACGATGCTGTGAATGATTTGCTTGAGGTTGGTCATTTGTAAACAGCGATGGCAGTTGACTTACAATCGCTATCAATGCATCACCTAACAAACTTTTTTGGATCAATATCAGCTGTTCGCCACTCTTTTCTGCTAATGGCTGGTGCGTTTTATGCGCAAAGGATCAAGTTGCTTCAGTCTATCAACGGAAACTTTTCGGACTTGCATGATTGTTTCAGATTTTTAGTGTTCTTTGGGCATTTGTTGTAATACGTAGTATTTTGTTTTCTCTTTGGGTCTGATAAGAATGTTTCCACCTGCTCTACTCGTCGTTTCCTGAGGGGCATCGCCGTCTGAGTGGGCCGACTGTTGGTATTGATGCTTATATCTGTGCTCTTCTGGAGGGCCAGCCTCATATGCACTTCCTGGATTTGGAGGCTCTAGCAGTGGTTTCGGGTAGTCAGGCTTATACCTCTTGGACTACAGTGGAGCATGAGAGGTAATTTTATTATTTCCAATCAATATGCCTGCTTATTTGCTAGTTGTTATATCGAGGGATTTCAATCCCAGTAACATATCTCCCTTGAAAATGCAGTTTTTGGAAGGCATTAGGGATCGAAGGCGCCATTGCGGTATCCATTCAATGATGACATTGTTCTATCGAGATGGAATGTATTATGCTACAGGTCTGTATTATACTTGCATGTGTTATATATTCATTCTGCATGTGTTTGGTGCATCTGAATCTTTAACTATTTGGCAGCGTATGTAGTGGAGTGGATGAGAATGCTGTTGTGTGCATCTGTGCACAGCTTGGTTTTTGCGCCATTGATGAATCTTTATCTTGACGATGCCCTCTACCTACCCTCTGGTTTCCGTGTGATACCCCTGGATGCTCTAAAAAAGTTGAGTATCGCCTTAAATAAATTTTTTACCTTATTTTCCATTCTAAGACCTTTTTCTTTCTTAGTGATTATTTTAATTTGGAATTATTTGATTGCAGTTAGTGTAATGACTTTGATGCTGCCCTTGTTGGGAAATTTAATCCTTGGTGCAATTATCATTTGACATTTTTCCATCGCTCATCTTCTTGCTGATATGCCTACTCTCTTAACTTGAACTAATAGGATGCACCACTGATACAATCGACACTTGACCTGGCATCATACCTGAGTTGGAATCGTGGTGCGGCACGGCTTCTCCTAATGACACTTCAAATGCATACAACTCGATGATCAAGCTACTTACATAGCATTTCACGTTCATGTACGAGAACACCTCGAGAGATGTTGCTGCAATGGCCAGCAATTAGGTTAGGTGTGGTCGCGTCGTACAGAGGGTGGCTATGGTATTTCATCTCTCTT
>NC_033627.1:1888284-1891686 GCF_001540865.1 Ananas comosus | reverse complement strand
CTCATAATATTCTTTTTTTAAGGAAAAAAGCTCATTAATCTCTCGCATAACATTATCCCCTATCAAAAACTGTTTATGAACCAGTTCCACAGCTTCATCCATAAATGCTAAAAATTCAGAACACGATTTTTATATCTGTATTATAACTCGGTATTATATAAATTATGTAGCGTTCGTTATCGAAAAAATATAAAGGATAGAAGTAGCATGATGAATATCAAATGAATTATATCACATACGGTAATGAAAGAGAAATTTTTTAATTGGTGTTTAAAAATTACTGTTTGTACAATAGTATCTTATCTAAATGATCCATCTAAGAATCAAAAAGCGTTATTATACAGCTGAGAATCGAAATTCGCAACCTTGTCATCAAAAACTCGATCTAACATAAAATACGATCAGGAATACATTTAACAAGGTTTAAGAAGTAACCAATTGTGGTGGTTCCACAGATGACGTGGTGGACGCGGTCTAGGGAAAATAGTTCGTCCTGTCCTGTTGTCTTTCATTTGGTCAAATTGATATAAGAGACCAACGCACACAAAAAAAATATGCAGTAGTAGGAATTCAAAAAAAAAAAAAAAAAAAACAAACAACTTTGCACGGGGATACGCGCCACAAAACGCAACGACGAGCAAAAGCATTGCATTTACGGATGTGAAAACAAACAAAATCTCCTCCTCTCTCTCTCTCTCCTCTCTCTTCTCTTCTTCTCTCTCTCTCTCTCTCTCTCTCTCTCGTTATTCGATCTTTTTATTCACTTTTGTGAGACAAACATAATAGTAAATAATAATAGAGTTAAAGTTCAACTTTTCATTTTAATATTTTTAAATATATTTTTCTGATTTATTGTTGTTACAAATTAATTTATATGTTTATATTTGTCATCACAGATATATTTTTTAATTATAGAGAATAAAAATATCAAAATTAATCAAAATTAATATTTTAATTTATGGTGAATAAATTTCTAACGATTCTAACGACAGGGAATATTTGATAAATATAATGATTTATAGCAAAATATGAGTGAAATTAATTTTATAGGAGACTTTATCAATTCACTTATAATATATTATATATAATATATATTATTAAGTATATATAAATCCATTGAAATTAATCCATAATAATAATAATAATAATAAAAGGTAAAACGAAGAAGAGAGGGTAAAAGATCTCGTTGCATTTGATGCAGAGATTCGGGTTAATTATTGTGGCGAGATGAGAGATCTTGGCCGTTGGATTCGAGGATGGTTTTTGATTGGACGGTTGGGATTTGGCTTCGGCTGCCTACGTAGTCTCGTTATAGGCCTTTACAGGTAAAAAGTGATCATTGTACATATATACTTTTGTGGGTCCCGCTGTAAAAAAAAGTATAATAAATTAAAAATGCATTAATAAAACCTACAAGTTAATTTTGAAATAGAATTATTTTCATAAATATTCTTACATTTTAGTTGATTTTCCTCTCATAATCACATTATGATTCCGATCCTAGTTAATTAATGATTCATAGTTTCGTCAGCTAAATAATCACTAGAGACACCACGGTCTCAATCAATAAAATTTGCTTTAAACAAAAAAATTTACGTTCATATAATTTACAGATTTTTTTCTTAATTAATTATAACTTATACTCTATTGCAGTGTGTAGAAGTAAATAATTGCTGGAAGAGTGTTAATAAAGATTAAATAAATTTTACTGGTTTATTTTTATCATTAAGATGGTATCTTAATTAATAAAGCTTTTTAGTGAAGTTACAGTAATATAAATTTCTGTAGAAAGAAAAGGCATTAACTTAATTTAATTTATCTTTTAATGGTTTAGAAATTCACTTTTAGCTTTCACTAAAATAAAAAAAAACATAATTGGTGGTGGTGGTTTGGTGTTTTTTAAAATTTTTAAGTACACTGTTTTTCAAATTTGAATCCTAATTGATTCGCATTTTCGACTAAGTTTATTTTTAAATAAAATAAACGAAGTGGGTAGCATATTATCTATCTCTAAAAAAAAAAATTTACCATTAGTGAGATCACACGTTACGGATTTTGCTAAGGATTTTGGATTTTTTAAATTTTATTGGATGATTCATGTGATCACTTCATAGTAAAAGCATGAACTAATAAATAGATTCTCTTTTATGCGTAATATGATCGAATTTTAGTAATGTAAAAGCAAAAGGCCAAAAAAAAAAAAAAAAAAATTAAAAAAGGAAGCTATTCACTTGTCACATGAATTTGATGTAAAGAGATGACGAATTACTTTGTCAAAAACATCATCTCATGTACCATTATTATTAACATGAATATTTTGAGAATCATGTGTGTAAGTAGATCATGCATGTGATCAATATTACTCATGATTTATCCAATATCTCATAAAATGAGTTTTGAGTCCCAAAAACAATATAAATTCTTATGTAAGGTTTTATTATTACTACTATAACTCTACATATATATTATTTGTAAATTATAATTCAGTTAGATCAATCAACGCCTAAACATTGAATTGATACAGATCTCGCCTCACACATTAATTCTCCTCTATTTTCTAACTATTTAGCTGGTATGATTAATATTTCTTTTTGGATATTGATCATGCATAAATTACTCAAAAGAGGACTTTAGTTTAATGTTCAACTTATTGTGAGAAATTTTTTTTTAAAAAAACTGTAAAGATATAGGATTATAATTCTTAAATTAAAGTTGTAATTTTATAAGGACGCAACTTCGTTGAGAGCTCCTTAATGAGTTATCGTTGCGAGTCAGATAAACATTATAATTTATTTTAATTTAGAAAATTTTTTAGTAAAATTTTACCATCATATTAAATGACGAAATTAAAGGGAACTCAACGAAAAATAGAAGGTTTCTATATTAGAATAAACTTTTAAATTTTGAACGCGAGATGAATTATATAGATCAGCAAATTGTCTGAAGAAAAACTCATAAAATTGCTTCTGAATGAAATTATGCTCTTCTTTTTACAGTAGAAATAAACAGAGTGCATGCATGTAAATTACACAAGTAGGTGACATGGGGCCACATCATGTTGTGCATGACCCCAACACCATCATCCCCATACAGATCATGCATGCCCCATATATATACACACACATACGTATACATTTACAAACCCATATGTAGATGTAAAATACTGATTTAAGGAACAGATTCCATAAATGTCAAATTTAAAACTCTTATAAAAAGAAAAGGCACAACTCACTTTTCTTTTTTTTTAAATATTTTTTTACATTGCAACAGTGCAGCAGCAGCAGCAGCAAGGGCCGCAGCTACTGCTGCTGCAGCTGTGAGATGCCCCAAAACAACTCCAAAAAAAAAAGAAAACCCCTCAAAATTTACGAATTTTACCAAAAAAAAAAAAAAAAAAAAAAA
>NC_033627.1:1701579-1888269 GCF_001540865.1 Ananas comosus | reverse complement strand
AAAAAAAAAAAAAAAAAAAAAAAACCCCTCTAACCTCTCCTTCAAAAGAATAGAAGACCTTAATAAATAAATAGACTAAACAGTAAAAGGTATCGACAAAAATGCAAAGAAACCCCTCCCAATAAAAAATTCTCCCCGTGCCCCCTTTCTCTCTCTCTCTCTCTCTCTCTCTCTCTCTCTCTCTTTCGCTCTCGCTACATTATAATTATAATGGGTGATAGGGGAGTGCGAAGGGGGAGCTAGGGTTAGGGTTAGGGTTTTACGTTCTGTCGGAACGAAGGGGCAGAGGGAGGAGGGTGTTGGGAGCTCGGTGATGCGGGAGCGAGGAGGCGCTGGGCTCCCGCCACTGCCGAGGGTTCGGAAGAAGAGCGGGGTTTGGGTTTTCTAGGGTTTGGGCGCGGGATCTTCTCCGTTGGAAGGGAAACGGGTGGGGACATGGCGGCGATGGTGGTCGCGGGGAAGGAGAAGGGCGCCGGGGCGGCGGCGGCGGCGGCGGCGGCGGCGGCGGCGGCGCTGTCGCAGCAGCAAATAGACGCGGGGAAGTACGTGCGGTACACGCCGGAGCAGGTGGAGGCGCTCGAGAGGGTCTACACCGAGTGCCCTAAGCCGAGCTCGATGCGGCGGCAACAGCTTATCCGGGAGTGCCCCGTCCTCGCGAACATCGAGCCCAAGCAGATCAAGGTTTGGTTCCAGAACCGCAGGTGAGCGATTTGTGCCCTAATTTCTTGGGGTTTTAGGGTTTTGTACCACGTCAAAATTTGTTTTTTTTAGGGTTGTGTCCAGGGCCTGCTCCGATTTGGTGTTCCTATGAGGGTTTTAGTACTAAATGTGTTGACTTTATTGTGGAAAATGACCTGAAAAACAAGGGATTAGCTGGGTTTTAATACTATTCACCCTCATCATCATTATTATTTTTTTCACTTTGTCTCTAACAAAAACAGTATTTTCTTAGTCCAAATAGCGATCTTTTTTTCTTTTGGAGTTAATGTTGGTTATTGTGCTTACCGAAGATGTCGCGAGAAGCAGAGGAAGGAGGCCTCTCGTCTTCAAACTGTGAATCGCAAGCTATCTGCGATGAACAAGCTGTTGATGGAGGAAAATGACCGGCTACAGAAGCAGGTGTCTCACCTTGTCTATGAGAATGGCTACATGCGCCAGCAACTTCACACTGTGAGGCTCTCTTCTTTTTTTTTTTTTTTTTTTTCATGGGTACAATATGTGATCATTCCTATTAAACTCTTTTTTTTAGCTTTTGTTGGTAAGTTTACTTATGCTGTTTTAGCTTCTTATACATTGTGGCATCCAAAAGAACCTATTTTCTGGTTTTCACCATGTGCGCGGCTTTTATATTTGCACAGTTTTCATAACTTGTCTTATATTGGGCAAGTTTGAAATGTGTTCCATTTTTATAGGCAGTGTCATTTTCATGTGCAGCCTTAGCAGAATAATGAACAATATATGACCCATTCATCATCTTGTCATATTTAATCACCTTTGACTTTTCATTAAATTCAGAGAAAAAATGGTGTTGTTTGTATGGATTGGTGGTTTCAAAGTTGTTAGCTTTTACTCTTCAAAATAAGGTATCTGATGCATATGCAATGTTTACAGGCTTCTGTGGCAACTACAGACACAAGCTGTGAGTCTGTAGTGACAAGTGGTCAGCACCACCAACAGCAAAACCCAACACCTCAGCATCCTCAAAGGGATGCCAACAACCCAGCTGGGTAATTATTAATCTTACTGATCATGAGTTCTTACTGCTTTGATCCTATGATTATTTATCTTTTACTTGAGAGTGTTTTTTTTTTTTTTTTGCATTTTACGACGCAGTCTACTCGCAATAGCTGAGGAGACCTTGGCAGAGTTCCTATCCAAGGCGACTGGAACTGCTGTCGATTGGGTTCAGATGGTTGGGATGAAGGTAGTAAACTGTGAACATGCTGTTTTGCTGAATATCCATATTCTTTCTTATGTTGATGAATTAATGTGTAATTTGTTATATGTTTTGTTGTAGCCTGGTCCGGATTCTATTGGAATCATTGCTGTTTCTCACAATTGCAGTGGGGTAGCAGCGCGAGCTTGCGGCCTTGTGAGTCTTGAACCCACAAAGGTAGGTCGTTGTTCATGTGGATTCTCCCTTGCACTTTAAAATGAAAGTGATTTATATTTGACTTTCTGTTTTAGGTCGCGGAGATCCTCAAGGATCGTCCATCTTGGTTCCGCGATTGCCGTTGCCATGATGTGTTAACTGAAATTCCTACTGGAAATGGTGGAAATATTGAGCTTATCTACATGCAGGTCAGTACACTGTTCTTGGGAGGATAGCATCAAAAGCTTTATAATATTATGTACTTGCTCTATTAGTTTGTTTTTCTTGAGCTCCTAATGTTTTAAATTTCGTAGACCTATGCTCCTACTACCTTGGCAGCGGCAAGGGACTTTTGGACGCTCAGATACACTACTGGTCTAGAAGATGGCAGTCTTGTGGTATTTATTGTTACCATTGAATTATGTCTGTTTCTATTTGTACAATTTAATTTTCCTTGCACATAACATTGACTCATAAGTGCCTTGTGATTATAGGAGTTATGTACTCTTATGTTATTGGGATTCACTATTTTATTTGGTGTTCTGTTACCTTTGGTGATCAGTAAAATTAATCTTGCTACACAGATTTGTGAGAGATCCTTGACACCTTCGACGGGTGGCCCTTCTGGGCCTCCTGCTCCAAATTTTGTGAGAGCTGAGATGCTTCCCAGCGGCTATCTGATTCGACCATGTGAGGGGGGCGGCTCCATGATTCACATTGTGGATCATGTTGATCTGGATGTGAGTTGACGAATATTCACTCCATATCCTGTTGAACTTTTATTTGTTACTCAATTGGTAATGTCTTTCTTGGGATTTGTTTACTGTAGGTTTGGAGTGTACCTGAGGTTCTCAGGCCCCTATACGAGTCACCAAAGATTGTTGCACAGAAAATGACAATTGCAGTACGTCTTATGCTGTTTCTTAGGATTCTTTTTTGTAGGATTTATGTGAAAAGCGACTCAATGGTTGCCTGTGTAATTTTCTAGGCATTGCGTCATATTAGACAAATCGCTCAAGAATCAAGCGGTGAAATCCCGTATGGTGGAGGTCGTCAGCCTGCTGTTCTAAGAAATTTCAGCCAGAGACTTAGCAGGTTAGTAACGACCCCCTTATTTAGTCTCGTAGCATATTTTATTTTTTGTGCGACTCTATTTCTTTTACTTGATACTGAAGCAACTTTGTTGTTATTTGCAGGGGATTCAACGATGCTGTGAATGGATTTGCTGATGATGGTTGGTCATTGATAAACAGCGATGGCGTTGAGGATGTTACAATCGCTATCAATGCATCACCTAACAAACTTTTTGGATCAAATATCAGCTGTTCGCCACTCTTTTCTGCTAATGGCGGTGGCGTTTTATGCGCAAAGGCATCAATGTTGCTTCAGGTCTATCACTGAAACTTTTCGATTGCATGATGTTTCAGATTTTTAGTGTTCTTTTGGGCATCTTGATTTAATACGTATTTTTGTTTTCTCTTTCGGGTCTGTAGAATGTTCCACCTGCTCTACTCGTCCGTTTCCTGAGGGAGCATCGCTCTGAGTGGGCCGACTGTGGTATTGATGCTTATTCTGCTGCCTCTCTGAGGGCCAGCCCATATGCACTTCCTGGATTGAGGTCTAGCAGTGGTTTTCTGGGTAGTCAGGTTATATTACCTCTTGGACATACAGTGGAGCATGAAGAGGTAATTCTTATTATTTCCAATCATAGCCTGCTTATTTGCTAGTTGGTTATATCGAGGATTTCAAATTCCAGTAACATATCTCCTTGAAAAATGCAGTTTTTGGAAGTGATTAGGCTCGAAGGCCATGGGTTCCATCAAGATGACATTGTTCTATCGAGAGACATGTATTTGCTACAGGTCTGTATTATACTTGCATGTGTATATATTCATCTGCATGTGTTTGGTGCATCTAATTCTTTTACTATGGCAGGTATGTAGTGGAGTGGATGAGAATGCTGTTGGTGCATGTGCACAGCTTGTTTTTGCGCCCATTGATGAATCTTTTGCTGACGATGCCCCTCTACTACCCTCTGGTTTCCGTGTGATACCCCTGGATGCTAAAACAGTTGAGTATCGCCTTAACATAAATTTTTTACCTTTTCCAGTTCTAAGCTTTTTCTTTCTAGTGATTACTTTTAATTGGAATTAATTTGAATTGCAGTTGTGTAAATGACTTGATGTGCCTTGTTTGAAATTTAATACCTTGGTGCAATTATCATTGACATTTTCCATCGCTTTCTCTTCTGTGCTGATATGCCTACTCTCTTAACTTGAACTATAGGATGCACCCACTGCTACTCGAACACTTGACCTGGCATCTACCCTTGAGGTTGGATCCGGTGGTGCGGCACGCTCTCCTAATGACACTTCAAATGCATACAACTCGAGATCAGTACTTACCATAGCATTTCAGTTCATGTACGAGAACCACCTCCGAGAGAATGTTGCTGCAATGGCCAGACAATATGTTAGGAGTGTGGTCGCGTCAGTACAGAGGGTGGCTATGGCTATTTCACCTTCACGCCTTGGTGCTCAGATTGGTATGAAGCATCCCACCGGCTTTCCTGAAGCTCATACTTTGGCTAGGTGGATTTCTAGGAGCTACAGGTATTATATCTATTTTTGATTGTACGGAGAACATTTGTGGGTGTTGAAACACCTTTGTATAATTCTTGGGGCAATTTATTTTTCTGTTTTAATGCTAATGTTTCTATATGTAGTTTATATAAAATGCCAACGGAGTTGCAATGTATAGTTTCTTTCTGAATGCTTGACTGCTTTTATATGATTTTTTTGGTTTTTTGTTTTTTTTGGC
This sequence comes from Ananas comosus, assembly GCF_001540865.1. NCBI lineage: Eukaryota > Viridiplantae > Streptophyta > Magnoliopsida > Poales > Bromeliaceae > Ananas > Ananas comosus. The sequence continues at coordinate 1,883,357 of NC_033627.1, read as the reverse complement.
AGGTTTCATACTGGTGTGGAGCTCCTCCGAGCTGATTCGCAAACCAACGACACTCTTTTGAAGCTGCTGTGGCACCATTCTGATGCTATCATGTGCTGTTCTTTAAAGGCAAGTCTCTTACTACAGCTTTGCTCTGTGTAACTTATTATTTAGTATCGTACCGTTTGTTTGCTAAAATTACAGCTTTCTCGCAGGCTTCGCCCGTGTTTACTTTCACGAATCAAGCCGGTCTGGATATGCTTGAGACAACCCTGATAGCTCTTCAAGATATTACTCTTGAGAAAATTCTCGACGAGAGCGGTCGGAAGGCCCTCTGCTCCGAATTTCCCAAGATCATGCAACAGGTAGTTAAATCAGACTCTCCACTCTCCTGATCCCTCCACCAGACTCGAGATTTACAAGTTGAACTCTCTGGAATTGAAGTGCTCATTCTCTCTTCCTTTTAGGGCTTTGCTTATCTGCCTGGAGGCATCTGCATGTCGAGCATGGGGAGGCCGGTGTCGTACGAACAGGCCGTGGCGTGGAAAGTGCTCAACGAAGAGGATTCTCCTCATTGCCTTGCTTTCATGTTCGTCAACTGGTCTTTTGTTTAAGTTATCTACTACTAAATATTATCACCCTTAAAAAAAAACCCTCCTTGGGATGTTGTGGAAACTTCTCTGCCGGACCTTTCATGTTGTGTTGGCTTGTGAAAACTCTTCTGATATCCGTAAACTTAATATCCATGGAACCTATGCTTTATTATTATTATTATCTACTACATCTGTGTGTGTTCTCTTCAATTCTCATTTTGTTTTGTTATATGCAATTCTTCTTTTATATATATATATATATATATATATATATAGATATATTGGTGGATACTCAAATGTGAGGGTGTACTTTTTCCTATTAAGGGAAAAGCTAAGAATGGTTGTGTGATATGACTGGGATTGACATTTGTCGGCTCTAACTATCTGTAAGCTGTACACTGCATGCACCCACGTCGCTATCATTCTGTTTAGTGTTTTGTACATCTCTTTTGGTTCTTATTGTAAAGTAGCTTAGCTAGAAGCTCAATAGGCCTCATCATTGTAATCATTCTGATTAAAAACTCATCTCCGCCATCTTTACACCTGCATATGTGACTGGATTGTACCTTATTCTTTGTTCTTCCACTACCGGTGTATCATTTTGTCGTACATGTAAAGATGTAAGATTAATTAGTCGGCACATCTTTGCATCTGTTCTTTTTTTTTTTTTTTCTTTCTTTCTTTAATGCAGTTTGAAGATTGATAAAAGATCAATTAGTGCACCAATGTCTTATCAAGTATAATAATTAAGAATAACACCATTTTCAATAAGCCTAGATTTTTGGTGAACAGTAGTTACTTTATTTTGTTCAATTAATATAGTATCACACCAAGGGTGGGTCCCGAGTTTGAATTTCGCTCGTCTCGTTGTTTCATTTAATTTTCTATTGTTTAGTTTAATTCTTCGTCTTGAATCTATAAAAATGTTTAGCTACCGTTTGGTTCGGGGTTAAGAAAAAACTAGTTATTTCAGGGATAGGATTAAGTTCAGGGTTAAGGTGGGGTTAGTGTTTGGTTGGGGGTTGGAGTTAGCCAGGATAGTAAAAAATGAACCCAAACAACGCGCCCGAATAATCATGGCTCGACCCGAATGGCGTTGACGGGTTCGTACTCGCGTTCGAGAATAATAATAAGAATAATAGAAAGAAGAGTTGGTTTGTAACATAGGATATTGTTGGAGTGTGGTCTTTGGTTTCGGAGAATGAGGAGATGATGATGATGGGGTTTTAGTGGTGCTAATTATGTGGATCATTATAATTATTAAAGTTAATGATGCATTAGTAACTTTTTGGTGGGGAGATGAAGAGTGTGGGTTTAAGATCGTAATTATTAAAGTTAATCATGTGATAGTAACTCTTTGGTGGGGAGATGAAGAGTGTGGGTTTAAGATTGTTCATTAATTGATTGGAAGATCAAAGGTTTTATGCGGCTGCAATAATTGTCATTAGAGAAGAGAGGTGAAGGTAAGGATAAAGGAGGAACTGCCACGTGGCAAGACTTTAGGAAAAATAATGTATAGGTATAGATATAGATAGTGTTTGGTTCGAGTATGTGGGATAAGAAGGATAGTGGATTATTATGAATAAAAAATAGTATTTGGTTGGGGTTTGGTGGGATTAGATGGAATTAGCTAATCCGGAATAGCCCATTTGAGATAGGATTAATTAACCCCACACATGTTTGGAGGTCCAAACAGGGGCTTAGAGTCCAAACGTGAGAGTATTAAATATATTAATTGAGAAAAAAGAAGTTATTTTATTAGGATAATCTTAGGGCATCTAAGCAGAATGGATGTAAGAAATTCAGTTCACCAAGTCATTCCTGTCGGCATCAGCTACGGGTCATGAGCAGCGACAGAATGCATCTCAGACATGGGACGGGATGCTGCGATGCAGAGGATGCAGTGCTGCTGCAGTAACAAAATTGCACCATTTGGTTTCGAGCTGCTAGCGTGGATCTGCCGCTGCAACTTGCGTGGGGGTGGGGCCTCGGGCGTGCAAATCGAGACGTCATGAGAGATCCCTCCGCGTGACTCCAACTCTCCCTCCCTCCCTCTGTTTGGATATATTCTTCTCATTTTTTTTCACGCATTAATTCCCCCACCATGCTATGCCTCTCTCCATGCCNTATATATATATATATAGTTGAGCTAGAATACTTTCAAAAGCACAAAGAGATTGGTGCTTTTAAATTTTTAACCCTTGGATGAAGAAATATAAAGTTGGGATGATGGTGGTAGGTGATGATAGGTGAAATAGTATTTGATTCAAGGACTATTAGTAATCAATGAGTAAATCTAAGGACTAAAAATCTAGAAGTATCAAGGGAGTAATACTTCTAAAAATATTATAACTCAATTATATATATATATATAGAGAGAGAGAGAGAGAGAGCTGGGGTACTATTGATAGCAACGGGGATTTAGTGCTATCGAATTTTTCACTGTTAGATTTAACACTCTGATTATTTTTATTCGTTAGATTATAGTATTCAACCAACCACTCACTCAACCCTAGGGGGCCCACATCATCCTAACCACTCATTTCTCAATCTAAGCGCTAAAAAATTAATAGCACTAATAGATTAATGCTATTGATAGTATTTCAGTCTAATTCTATATATATATATATTACTATTATTATTACTATGCGCCTTCCCTCATTCATTAATATTTTCCTTGCCCACACGTACGGAGGACTGCAGAGACAATAATAAAAAAAATATGTAAACAAAAATAATATAAAAATTGAAAAAAAAAATCAATTTGAGAAGTCGTGCCACGTGGCGTGTGAGTTATAGCTCTGATCACAAACATGGAAAAATTGACTCGTCCCAACACAGTAAAACTAAAAACTACAAAACCCGGAACGCGGAAAAGAAACAAAAAAAAAAAGAAGAAAGAAGTACGAGGAGTAGAGGGGGGTTACATCGATTGGACGGTGCCGGATTTATAAGGACCTTGAAACGTACGGCCGCGGATTCGCGGGGCGAATAAAAAGCTATTATTTATTATTATTATTATTAGAAAAATATAAAAGAAAAAAGAAAAAAAATAAAAAAAATTATTTTTTTTCTTTAAAAAAAAAAAGAAAAAAAAAGAGAAAAAGAAAAGAACCTGAAGCGTTGGTCGGGATTAAAACGAGCTGCGTTAACAGCACAGGGGCGGAGCTCAGGCGCGAGCTCTTGTCGCTGTCGCCCGCTGTGGCAACCGTAAACAGTGGTCCCCGCCGCCACGCGTCGGCCTCTCGTGGCCCCTGCCCTGTCCCCGCCACAGGGGCGCGCAGAAGCACGCGTATGACGCCCCTCTGCCCGAAACGCCACCGCTGTTCCCCGAAATTACTGTACTGCCACGGTGCCACCCCATGTATGTATGCATGCATTCGCCGCGCGTAATGTATGTTATATGAATGTGGCTATGATCATGCGCGCCATCCTGATGCGCCTCATGATCTTGCTGAGCGGATCAGCTGACACGTGGCGATTTGCTCGGCGAGGATCCCGGGCAGGGTCTTATTAGTAATTACGGACCCTGTCGCCAGGGACGCTACGCTTGCATCTTCTAGGCTTAGGGGCCCCAGCAAGGGATCATGATGATGATGATGATGATGATGATGATGAATAAATGCGGATTTTTTATTATTATTATTAATTATTATTATAAGTGAGGGTCGGATTTGCGAGCCCGACGCGCGTCGATTTGACCCCTCTCTGGCTCGGGTCTCGTGGCTCGAGGTCGCTCGCGTTTGATTACTATTTACTTATTTTCTAAAAAAAATAATTAAATTTATATCTGAATTATAAATTATTTTGTATAAAGATTTAAATTCAATGCCTTGAAATTTTAATTTTATATCAAATATGAATTATTATTTTGATGAAGCTCGTGAATTGTCTTTTAATTGCTATTTATTTGTATATCGAAATAAAATTAGCAACATATACCGCTATTTGGATGATCAGATACGATGGACGCTCGCGATGCGTGCGCCACATGTACCGCGGGACCCACGTGTTTTCTACCAGATCGATCGAGGGTTCGGAGCGACGGAGCGAAGAGGGGGGAGGAAGGGGGGAGATAATGGAGAGGAGGGTGGTGGTGGAGGAGGAGGAGGAGAGGGAGTCGATTAGGGCGGCGTCGGAGGAGGTGGCGCGCCAATTCACGACGCTGATCGATTCCGGGGACGTCGAATCCATCAAGCAGACGCAGCATCTCATGTAAGCGATTCCGTCTCAAAGTTTTGGGATTCGATTATTGGAGCTAGGGTTTGTGATCTCTCCCAATTGATTCGATTTGGTAGTGTAATCGCTGTCTTAAATTAGGCTTTTTGAATCTTTAGATTGTAGTTTTTGATCTTTTAGATCGTCCGATCCTTGCGAATTGGAGTTTTGGTGCTTTGCACTGTGTTGCAACAGGGAATTGCGACAGGGATATACTGGAAATGTTTGATTTGGGACAATTTGTACCATGAAATTATCCTAAGGGCTATTTTGTGATCCTTTATAATTGCTAAATCTTAGTTGAAACGGACTCCATGTTTAATGGTGGCATTTGGTTTGGGGAATTCAATGGGGATAACTTGTTTTATCCTCATTTTCTATTTCATGGTTTGGTGCCGTTATCGCAAAACTTAGTAAGGGCTCTTCGAATAAGTCGATAATCAGATACCAACTCCAGTGTCCAATACACAAGAATACAAGGTTTATTAGCCGCACTCGTTCTCACATTTTGAGGAAAAATTCATCTTTTGCTCTCTTGTTACCTGAGATTGCTAATTATGTTTGTTATCATGAAATCGTTTTAGTGTGATAGATGTAGTAGCACAGCAGGCTCCATGCCAATGTTTCGCGCAGATTGCCTCATCATCCATCTTACTGATGTCCTTCGAGATCAAATTCAAGCGATTCGACTAAAACTAGATTGATAATGTCTTGGATATTTTTCAGTTAGCTACTAACTTATTACCACACCATTTGCTGCGTTGCCAATCACCTCATGCATCATATATGACTAAGCCCACAACACTAAGATTTGATTTTTACGCAAACCAGAAGCATCAATACATTTCATGCATGATATCTTTAATGCAGTACACCAAAATATTAACTTATTCGCAAAATATCCGCCCACTAATAAGCCATTTTTTGGGCCCATTATTGTCAATAGGTAGTTTACATTCGTTCTTACACTATCTTAACAAATAGATTCTCACATATTTCAAAGAAGTTCACATTCAGGACTGTTGGCAACTTGACATCTGCAGCAGCTGCCGCGCTCGTTAAATCCAAAGAATCAATTCAATCAAGGAAAATTTGATCATCTACGCAAGTAACTTTTCAAAAGATTAACTAATTGTTGTTAAGAAAATTGTTTGAACTATGTTTTCCTTATGACCAGCAATTTGGTAAACTATACATAGTATTAAGTTACTTGATGCGCGTGCATCGTAAAACTATAGCCATTAATTATTATGTAGTAATCCCCTACCGTATTTCTAGGTAGTGTTGGAGAAAAAGATTCTCCTTTTGGACATCCTTATGTCCTCTTCTACTAAGATTGATTCGACAGAGGATTTTCAAGCTCATTACTTCTTCAAATTTGCAGATTGGGGAGATTGCAAGATAGTAACGCAGTTTTATCGCATTTTAATGAGTACTCTGAACGATGTTTTGCTGAGTTGTCTGGTGATTTTGCGAAGAGAACTCGGCTTTTGAAGTCCATGAAATCTGATTTGGACTACATTTTCATGAAGTTGAGGTAAGCTCTACCAATTAATCTTTTGTATCTTTTTGAAACTTTTTCCTTCATGGCAGAAAAATGTGAAACCATGTTCAATATATATATTTTCCCTGGTTCTACGTTGATTAAGATGCCTGAAGTTTCTGCATTTTCTTAGCTGCTATTTCCTGCTCTGCTGGTTTTGCTTTCTTCACTTGAAGCTTTGTGAAATTTATGAGATACTTATTATTTGTTCTGAACTGAAGGCTTAAGGGCTTGTGTTAATTTTGTGGTCTATCCGTGTTGCAGAAGCATGAAGGCAAAGCTAGTAGCAACATATCCAGATGCTTTTCCAGATGGCTCGTCGACAAAGATGCTCGATCAAAGGCCTGACCTAGAAATACCTCTTTAGTAGACTGTAGACGTCGTTACGTGCGGTATTATGATCATTCGAAGCTCGAAGCTCGAAGCTTTTGTTGGTGTAATGGTTGCATTTTTCTCTTCCGAAGATCGAAATGCCAAGAGGCGCTTGAATTTTCTTTTAGTGCCTGTTTGGCTTGGCGCGAGCTTCTGCTGAGGTTAAGTTGTTTTGCCTGGTTGATAGTAGGACCTGTCAGATCTTATGAGAATGTGCAAATGTTTATATTGTGGTATTAAGTGCTCAAAAATGCCAAAACACTAATCTGGAAAATGGATGCAACAATCCGATATTGGTATGGGAATTTGTTTTTCTCATTGACTGCGAAGATGGCTTTATCCATCTGATCAATTGCGTACCAGAATGGCAACCATAGTTCGAAGTAATTTTCTCAAAAAAATAATTCGAAGTAATTGATTTCTTTTGGGTTATTAGGTTTTTTCTCTATTTATGTGGTCGTTAAGTCGTCACAGGAGGAGAGAAAGAGGATTAAAAATTAATTTAATAATAATTTTATTAAAAATTAAAGATTTAAGAATTAAAAGAGAAATATAGTCAAACAGCAATTACGGTTTGCTCTCTTCTCCGAAAACAAAAAACAAAAAAACAAATAAAAAAGTGCTGCAAAACACTAAACGCCAACCATCAACGTTGGGCGTGACTCCGCAAAATCGTTGGCCCTTCGAAGAGCGGCACGGTCATTAGCCGAGCTCCTACAACATGAGGTATTAATTATTATAATTAATCAACTTGTTAAATAATTAGCCGCCAAATCATGTGAAGTTACCATTTTGACCTTCTGTTGAGTGCCTCTATGGCTCCGTTTCGGCTTTTTTTGACCATTGCAAGCAAAAACGGCTAGCTTAAGCCGTGGAGCTCCGGAAACACAAAATAATAATAATACCAATACCAACTAGTATTTTCTTATCGGGGTTAGAAGTACTTTTTAAATTAATTCGAAACAAAGATCTCTCTATTTGCAGAGCAGAGCCGAGCCGAGCCGAGCCAAAGCCGCTTGTTTCGGCTCGCGTCGGTAATGCAACAAGCTTTGAGGGGCTTTTAAGGTAACGAGTTGTCGGAGTGGAAGGGCTACTCGTCCCTTCCGCTACCTCAAGGGCTCCTCCTCCTCCTCCTCCCCTCCTCTTTCGTACCTATAAAACAAACCCTAGATTCCGATCGAGGTGGGAAAGAAGAAGGACAAAACCCTAGTGACCTCGATCGATCATGGCGCGGGCTTTGGGAGCTCAGGTCCGTGGATTTCTTCGTCCTCTTGCGATTTCTTAGGATGATACTTTATCAAATTTCGCCTCATTTTGTTGTTTGACTTCTATTGCAGGCGCCTCTATCCGTGCAAATTGGGTCGGATGCGTCTCTGAGGAAGCACGGATTCGAGGTTTGATTACTTCAATTTCTTTCCAATTCATTGTTTTCGTTGTTGAACTTTGATCTCTACAGCGGTTAGATTCTTGATTTAGGGGAAATATTTGTTGTTATTAATGCATGGTTGGTTGTGGTGATGGGTTGTTGTCGTTGAGATTATCCATTTAAATCCTGTTTGATTTGCCCATTTTGATCCTTGGTGGTATCACTCAAGTCTTTAGTGCTGGAAAGTTCTTAGTTTTGTCTTATGTTTTCATTATGTATTCATCGTTGGGGATTAGTTATGTAAATTGCGCCAAGATCAATCAATAATTGTAATATTTAGCTAGGGTTTAGGGTTTTGACCTATCATTTCGATGGTTTTTTTCACTGTTAAGGAAAAGTAAATTGTAATATTCATAAATTCCAATAATTTGCCAACTATTTGAATGTTGAACTCCAGTTCATTGCCTTTTTCTTCTTTTTTATTTCTTGTTTTGTCTATTCTAATTTTAACTTTTTCCCATAATTTGTATTACGCCTCTGTTGATATCATAATTAGCCTAGTTTCATCTGATTGGCATTCTATTTCTATCCAAACAGATTAGTCATCTTCCTTTAATTGCAAAAGATCTGCAAAGATTTTGCATTTGACAAAACAAGATTATTTGTAACCGTAAGTGTCTAAGGTTTTTTCCGTCATAAAATGGATGGAAGTAAAATTGTGGCATTTATAATGTGCGTAATGGCTGGACACTGCTTTCTATTCCGTTGAAATCCCAATTTTACCATTATATATGCTCTCTTAAACATTTGTGGTTTCTGGAAACTGCTTTAGCATATAGTTGGTTCTGATTATTGTTTTTGGCAGGTTACATCAGATTGTCATTTTGAGAATGTTCTTCTTCTTCTTTTTCCTTTTTGTTTTTAATGATTTCAGGGTCATAATAATCTCAGCTTCCACCGTAGATCATGGAATTCTACATCTTTAGAACTGAAAAAGAGGAATGTACAACTAAAATATCAAAACGAGGTGGTATGCATGTCCGTACAGCAAGCAAGCAAAAAGAAAGTTGCAGTTCAGCCTTTAGAATTAGAGAATGCTAAAGAACCGCCTCTCAACCTGTACAAACCCAAGGAACCTTATACAGCAACAATTGTCTCCGTCGAGAGACTTGTTGGCCCCAAAGCTCCTGGTGAGACATGCCACATTGTAATTGATCATGGAGGCAATGTCCCTTACTGGGAAGGGCAAAGCTATGGAATTATTCCTCCTGTAAGTATTATATTCTGGTGCTCAATTTAGGGGTCTGTTTGATTTGTTGAAAACTTGATGTGCAGAGTTTTTATTTTTTTTGTTTTGTCTATATTGCTAGTGTTAACAAGTTCTTTCTTTTAATTAACTTGTTGGTTATCATTATAATTGTTGGCTCTTCATTTATCATGTCTCTGTCTTTTCTTTATTGTATACTCTCCTCACTTTGATAGTTTCATTCCCTTTCATGAATTAGACTTAATGACTGAAATGTTCTTTCTCCTGTCATACCATATTGTAATTCTGTGTCGTCTTATCTTTAATAGCATCCATATGGTTAAATCATACATAATATCACCGTAATTTCATTATGAATGTGTCAATGCTGTAGAACAGGCGTTAGATTGCAATTTTATAAGATTTACATTCAAGAGGCATAAGAATTCCTTTCCAATCTTATAACATAACAGTATTGCCTTCTTGAAGTTCTTTCGCATTTTATTCCCCACCTTGCAAAGAGTAAAAACCAAAGTTGGCCTGCTACTAAGAAAGGACTCATGAAGCTCCATTCTGATTGTGATGCTTGTGAGTGCGGACAAGAGTGGTAACCATTTGGCGAACAGCTAATCCAACATTTCCTTTTAGTTTTACGGGAAAGTTCAGATACAACAGAAAGTGCCACTCCACTTTTTGAAGAATATTAGTAACTTTTTGTTTACTATTTTTCTCTATTGATGTTTCTGACAGAATTTATCATTGTGTTCTTTATGCATTTAAGTCATCGTTTTTATCTATTTCTTCAGGGCGAGAACCCAAAGAAACCTGGGTCTCCTCAGAATGTTCGCCTTTACTCGATTGCGTCAACAAGGTACGGAGATTCATTTGATGGCAAGACTGCCAGCTTATGTGTTCGTCGTGCCGTGTATTATGATCCAGAAACTGGTAAGGAGGATCCTTCAAAGAGTGGTGTATGCAGTAATTTTCTCTGTGACGCAAAGCCTGGGGACAAGATTCAGATCACTGGTATGATAAGAAGTCAACTTGTTTGATATTGCCTGCAAGTTTGAATTTATGAAATGATGGAGATTGAGTTCTGTGCCTGCTGTGTGTGTTCATACAATTAATTAATCCCACTTTTGACTATTGAGGAAACTCTCAAATGATCAGTCACATGTTCCTCTGACTTGCTACTTTAGCCAATTGTTTGTCCTTTTTTGCACAGCGCAAAGAACATAATTATCATATTCATCTCTTTCCTTGTGCCATATGTTTGTTTTATTTCTTTTTCTGCAAGTATCTTTTATGTCGTTTTCTGTTCTCACGTTTATTCTTTTAACAAGAAAATGACTTCTTTATTTCTTATTATAGATACTGTTCATTTTCTTCCTCAATATAAGTTCCATAATTTGGCATGTGACTGCAGGTCCCTCTGGCAAGATAATGCTTTTACCCGAGGATAACCCTAATGCCACTCATATCATGATAGCCACTGGGACTGGTGTAGCACCTTTCCGAGGCTACCTCCGCCGCCTATTCATGGAGTCTGTTCCCAACTACCACTTTGGCGGCCTTGCTTGGCTCTTCCTCGGGGTTGCTAATACTGATAGCCTTTTGTACGACGACGAGTTCACAAACTATCTCCGTGAACACCCTGACAATTTCAGGTACTAGAACCTTCTCTCATGTGCTCATGAATAATATATTTCTATACTAAATTGAAAATGCTTATCGCGTTTTGATGAACCAATTCCCAGGTATGACAAAGCCCTCAGCAGGGAGCATAAGAGCAAGAAAGGCGGGAAGATGTACGTGCAGGACAAGATTGAGGAGTACAGTGACGAAATCTTCAAGCTTCTAGATGGTGGTGCTCACATATACTTCTGCGGTTTGAAAGGGATGATGCCCGGGATCCAGGACACGCTGAAGAGAGTTGCCGAGGAAAGAGGGGAGAGCTGGGATGCGAAGCTTTCGCAGCTCAAGAAGAACAAGCAATGGCATGTAGAGGTCTATTAGTCACCATCCAAATGCAAAGCGTAATAAATTGCTTGGATTGCTGGATAAAACATTGGTCTGATTCCAATTTTTTTTGGTGACATAAATGTTATTTCACTCTTATTAATTAGCGAGGATACGCACATTCTAGCTAGCTCAATTTATGGTTGTGATGCAATTTATTTAGCTTCAGCTGCTGTTTATAAGGGCAGTTCACCATGCTCCATTTGATTGTGGTGAGATTTTTTTAGCTGCCAAAATCTACAAAATAAAGTTCCTTCTGCAATTCATATTTCTTACCCAATCCTGAGTTGAAAATAGAAAATGAAGTAACTCACAAATGATATAAAGATGTTGTTTTGATATCCTCTTTCTTATTGAGGTCTTTCTAAATTGAACGGCAGTAATATCTGATTCATGGTCTATTGTTGGAATATAGTTTCCTCTTTAAGAGTTTTATTTGTGTTTTCATCAGGTATTCACATTTGGTGTGTTTGTTCAAACTGAATTTGGGGCAGAAGAGTAATCACCCACAATTGTGAAGAGTATTTAGCCCTTGTTTGCAACAGCCCTAGGCCCCTAGTAAACATCTAGGGTTGCGTAATTAATAACTCGATATATGGAAACTGATGTATTAGAAGATCTTAAGGTTATTTACATTAGGGACACCTCTTTTTTTTTTTTTTTTGGGTTCTTATGAGCACTAAAATAATAATTGGAATCTAAATTATATAATCAGAGACTGATTAATGTTACATTATTATAGTATAAATGGCATGATTAAACAGCTGGGAATAAAGAGTTGGGAGGTTGTGGCACCGAAAGAAAAGTTTCATAATTATTTATCAACCGTCGGATTTTTTGTACTAACATGAAAAAACGGTTTGTCTCTAAAATTTAAACTATCAGATAACAATATTTCTAATTTTACATATTCAACGCTCGCTTCATGTTTGGATTCGAGATTTTTTAATATGTGCGAGACGTGATATTAACTTAAATTAGAGAAAATTAAATAAAACTAAGGGTCCGACAGAACTTGAACTTTGAACGTTCTACTCTTATATCATATTAAATTATATAAATAATTTTTTTTTATTTTTAAAATATTAAACCGTTAGAGAATGATGCTTCTAATTTGTATATCCAACAACAACTAACTCAAGCTATCACTCGAATTTAATCCAAATAAATTTGGAAGTTGACACCTGACCCACTAACCTTATTTATTGGAACATTAATTATTATTTCATTCCAAGTCATGGTTAACAGCTCAACATGAAAGACACTTAAATTACCTCATCTGCAAAAGTTAGGGTCACTGACTTTTTGTGGCCCTCATTAAAAATTGATGGGGCCTTTGGGGCCTTTTTATTTTTCTTTCTTTTTTGTTTTTTTTTGTTTTTTTGTTTTTGTTTTTTTTTTGTTGGGAGGGTTTTATTAGTTGGGACATTAGCAGGTGGAAATAAAGCTTGGATTTATTGTGTTTGGTCCCATTTTTATATAATCAGTATACAAAATAGACTTGCAAATAGACGGATTGGTTAACTCGTGGATGGATCATTAGATCTGCGAGTAATATAGACATAGATAAAATATATTTGTAAATTTTTTGGGTGGTCAATATTTTTATCCATTCCCACCTACAGGCGGGTGAGGGGGTATGCGGGTTATTTATAAGTATATATATATATATATAGTTTTTAAAGTATAACATAAATTATTGTTTGAAATATCACAGCATACAATAAACAATATAAAATTTTAAAGTGCATAAATTACATTATATAAAAGTATTTTATTATTCTTATTTTTTGTACCCACCCCATTTACTTATAATTTTGAATAGAAAAAATTAATATCCATATCTGCGAATTTGTGAATAACTTTCAGCAGGTACCCGCGGGCAGGAATAGAAATTGCCTCTTTTCTCTCCTCCATTACTATTGGATGAACAGTTAGGACTCTTAGGTTGTACAAGTTTAATTCAATGTTCCTTTATCTATGAAAAATATTGGACATGAAATCTATAGACATTATAAATAGGGACACCACCACACATGCATGTTTGTGGTTTTTAATATCTCTATCTCTCACCTTCATGTGGGAATGCCCTACTAGGGCTATGGATGGATTTGGTTGAACCAACTTTAATTTTTCTTTTGCAAATTTAATCACAGCAAACTTCGAAATTTAAGTTTTACTCCAATTCTAGTAGTAGAACAATAGAGTATATATGTTTGGGCCAGGTCCACATCTAACTTATTGAGATTTTGATCTGCATAAACGTTTTGATGATCTACATGATCGAGGTGCATGGATCAATTTAAGAGGGTAATACTATGATTCGAGACAGAAAAGAATGTACAACTTTTGGCTGGAGTAGAAAACTTGAATAAATTTCCAGATCTAATAGTTTTAGAAGCCTCACTTATAAAATTTTCTTATTAATTACTTTGGTCTCTTAATTAAGCTGGTGAAGGTAAATACCGCGTGGTAAATTGTTACTAGCACCTGGCACAGATCCAATACCAAATCGATCCGATGCTTCACATATTAGCTACTAACGTTATTTTTTAAGAAGGTAAAAAAAATGTATAAAACTTGGTTGAATTGTAGACCATTTTGAATGTATTTTGATTCGACTGTCCAATTTATCAAAATTTTTATTTTAATAACCAACTTTTTAGTTTGCTTTATTTAAGTGATTTGACGGCTCTGCAGATACATAATTTAACCTAATTACATATTTTAATAAAATTATAGATACGTAAATTGCTTAAAATATAGCAACAACGAGATCAAAAAGAGGAAGTGCCAGGAAGTGGAAACTGAAACACAACCATACACGTGAAAGAGGTGGATGATGACCTTTTCCGTGAAATTTGAGGCAACTACTGCTCATTAATTCTCATGCAATGAATACAACTAACATCTGTCTCTCTTTTACTTGCGAGAAGGTTGTTATTAGACCTCTTCCCTTCTTTCTTTCTTTGGAATTTAAAGCTTTTGTTCATACAAATTAGTCTTCTTTGCAGAAGCAGCAGTGATTAGGGCTTTTTATGATTGGTGCGCTCATCTACCATCCTTTCTAAAGTGCTGTTACAGGTCTTTTTCTAATATTGTTTTTATATATTATCGATGCGTTGATAAATTTATATAGTATCTTAAAGTGCATGCACGAGTTAATCACAAATCTCCACGTTATAAACACTCAATAGGCAGAAGGGTTTGGAATGACCGCTGAATTCAAATACAAAATTTTAAGTCGAGGGATAATGACAGCTATATTTAATACAAAAGAATTACATAAGTAAGCTAAACAAGTCATTAATAACGCATCAGCTTTAATTTCTCTGTTAAAAACTAACATGTCGACATGCGAAGCATTAAGTGAAGTTTGGTAACTAATTTTGGTAAGGATCCTAAATTTTTGTAACTATTTGAACAAGTTATAATTAAAAAGTACATTGTTGAAGTTGATTTAATTAAAGCATGTGCAAGGATTTTACGTTTGTTATTTAGCGGAAACAAAATCATATGGCTCTTAGAACTAGTCGGCACTAGTACTTTTGACGATTCTTCTTGGAAGCATTAGGCTAGTTGATTGACCAGTTGATTGGAAAAGGAAAAATGTTCTATGTTCATGTTCAAAACTTAAAATTAATTATATACTGAACAAATTAAAGTTGTTATAATTATAATTAATTAATATTAATTTTGTTACAAAGTTCTGGATCAAGCCTGCAGCTATATGAGTCTGAAAATGTGACATACTTAATAAAATCTATTAAACTTAAAAAATTTTAAACTTGTTAATTCTGAACCTACTAATATGTATTAATTGTTTACTCTTTTCTTAATTATTCGATGTAAAACTACTCGCCTAACAAAGTTCCACATCCTTTTAATTCATTTATTTCCAACACGTCTCTGGAGAAGAAATTAAAGTGGATCTAAATAAGAAGTTATTTCATTGTACGAATGTAAATTTAATTTACCCAACATAATTTTTTTTTTTTTACTGCATGGAAATGAATAAAGTTACAGTATTTAAAGGTGGTAAAAAAATATAAGAGAGGAAATGGACAAAAAACAAAAAGGCTTGCTTTGTAGATATTTGTCCTTTTCGCAGCATTAATGCATCAACATGTTCCAAGGTTGAGTATGAATCCTGAACTAATCAAGCTAATATAACCATCTCTATCGCATTAATATATACCAACAGATAGAACGTTCTAAAGCATTACTTAGATAGTAGAATTTCACTATTAAGAATGTTCAAGAGCTTCTTTTTATGCATTATTTTCCCTCTCAGTGACTACAAGGTACTATATATATATATATAAAATTGATAGTCTCATTGTTAGGATCACACAACAACCTCCCAACCCTATTAAATACTCAATTATGTACACCACTAAAGCTTAATCTCTTTTCTAATTCACTATATGCACTCACTCCTATATATATATATATATATATATAAACCCACAGATTAAATATCTTTCACTTAGTTACAAAGTTCATTCCAGTTGAAGATCCTCTTTTCTATATTTCTCCTCATGGCTCATCCCATACACCAAGCTAACAAGAGTAGCCCCTTTGGAGAACTCACAAGAGACGAGTTCTATGCGAAGCACAAAGTGATCCACCAAGAGTCCTTCATGCTCAACAAGAGGAACATGAAGATCTTCACCCAAACTTGGCGCCCGGCGCCGCACTCCGCCGACCTATCTGGCCTTGTCGCCATGATCCACGGGTAATTCGCAACAACCGATCAATCGGTTTCTCCTTACTGCGTTAAAATTTTCACTCAATTCGAACCCATAACTTTCTGCTCCGATCATCATAGTCTGATATGTTCCTTTGCATGTAGACAACGGTGTTTTAATATTTTGTACACTGATCAACAGGTATGCCTCGGAGAGCAGCTGGATTTTCGAGCTCACCGCGGTGGCCATCGCAAAGCTAGGGTTCCTTGTCTGCGCGCTCGACCTCCCCGGCCACGGTCGCTCCGAGGGACGGCGGGGCCACGTCCCCACGGTGACGCCGGTCGTCGACGACTGCATTCAATACTTCAGCTCTGTCAAATCGGCCCACGGACCGCTACCGTCCTTCCTCTACGGGGAATCGCTTGGTGGGGCCTTGGCCGTCCTAGTCTACCTCAAGCAAAAGGGCGGGTGGGACGGTCTCGTCCTGAACGGCGCGATGTGCGGCGTTTCCTCCAAGTTCAAACCGATTTGGCCGCTCGAGAAGTTCCTCCCCGCCGCGGCCTTCATCGCGCCGAATTGGCGAGTAGTGGTGACCCAGTCCCTAAGGCAAAAGTCGTACAAGGAGGAGTGGAAGAGGGAGCTGGTGCGGCGGAACCCGCGGGCGCAAAATTCGGAGCACCCGCCGGCGTCGACGGCGTTGGAGCTCACCAGGGTTTGTGAGGTGATAGGGAGGAGGTGCAGGGAGGTGGACGTGCCCATGCTGGTGCTGCATGGGGAGGATGACTCGGTGTGCGACTCGGACTCGGCCGAGTTGGTCTACGAGTTGGCTCGGAGCAAGGACAAGACCCTTAAGATTGTGCCCGGGATGTGGCACCAGTTGATTGGCGAGCCTAAGGACATAGTCGAGTTTGGGTTTGGGTTCATTTTTACTTGGCTTAAGGAGAGGGCCAATTCTCACTCCAGAAACGCTTATGTAGCCAATGGCCATGTGTGACAGAGTACTACACGCTACATATTATATATATTCTCGCGCGATAATAATTTGTACCCCAATTAATCTCAATGCGACATGTCAAATATTGATAAAGATTAATTGAGAATATATAATAGTCTGATTTTTTTTTCCAGTTATTTTGAAATAATGTTTTAACTTTATATATACTTTTTTTTTTTTTAATGCAGGATTGAGCTGATTAGATATTATTATTTCTGCATGCAAATGTACGTATTGTTGATTAATCAGAGATTCAAATGCTTCATTTTTTAGCAGTGATTTTAATAGAATTGAAAATGGTTATTTACAGATTAAAGTTAATTGCTTAGTATTCAAATGAGTAGAGTACGTTCACCGAATTCAATTAATATAGTTGATTTGTTCCTAACAACTAATTGCTATGCTAACATCACTTTTTTTTCCCCCTCAAAAATAAACCATCCACTAAGGACTGAGGGTTTAGGGCACATCCCTGCAGCCTGATCAAAGTCCATTGGGTTGTGCTTAATTTTGTAGGAAAATTGCTGGTTTAATTGTAAGAATTAGGTCTTTCGATATCTTATGGCGCGTTAAATGCACTAATCTACTATTTATAATGATGGTTTTTTTTTTTTGTTTTTGTTTTTGGTTGCCAAGAATATAAAAGTTGGTTGGAAGGAGCGAGATGTCATGAATTTGACACTGCAAAAAAAAAAAAAACAGTAAATTTGTGACGAGCGGAGGCAGGGACCATTAGAGCCTGTTTGTTTCACCAGATCTCTAACGCGAAAGTATCCCACTTTGTTGAATCGTGAGCATGGATATATGTTTGTAGAAGATTGGCAATCGAATCACCTAATTAAAAACGGTTGGTAGCGTACGATCTGTGAGCATGCACTACTCCCAACTTTATGTACGGCGTGGAAGCATGACTTTCAAAATTAGGTGTACGGTTGAAACTCGCAACCTCTAGCCTCTTCCAATCTCAGTGAAGCAAACATGATCTTAGCACATGCAGTAGCAACTTTCCTAAAAATGGAAAAGCTTAGAGATGGAGTGGAAGTTAAGAAGGGGAACATGAAGATGATTTTTTGGAATCATCTTTATATTTTGGTGCAGGAATATAATGAGTATACCTTTTTATAGCAAAATTATTGATCAAAACATATACTTTACTATAAAGCTATATGTTTAAATGTTGTTGCTGCATCATTGTTGATGACAGGATATTTAAACTAACGATAACGAGGCACCGTCATACATAATCTATGCTATTTGAACTTCTTAACAAACAAAATTTATAAGTTTTTAACAAATTGTAAGTGTTTTTCAATAATTAAAAATTATCAACTTTTAAGTGGCAAAAATTTTATTATTTTTCAACAAAATTTGTTTTGCATTTAGGTGTTTCAAAATCGATAATTCCTAATAAACTTTCTAACTTGAATTTGAGATATAATACTTAATCATTAGATGAAATCGTAAAATTTGATTTCTACGAGGTTCAAATAATTAATCTAGATCATGTATAACTGAGCCGGTCATCGATGATGCGAATGTGTCATTGCGAGAGACAATGTGAAAGTAAAAGGTAACTCTACTTAGTTACATAACTGTTGTAATTATTCAAACAACACTTTTTAAATGCTCCAGGCCAAGTCAAAGACTCAACTTGGGTCCATGTTGACTCAACTTTTAGGTAGAGAGTGTGTCTTGGGTTGGCAATTTTGGCTTGTCGATCCTGAAACACTAGTCATGATCTACTTTGGACTTCTTAGAGTTAGGTTTAGTTACAAAGAACGTACGTTTAAAGTTCCCCCCCAAAAAAGAGAAAAATCAAAAGGTGATGGATCCATGCACCCGAATATAATCTCTGATAAAGGCCAAAAACACTTTTATTAAAGTTTTTTGGATCCTTCTTTAGAATTAACATGGAATAGAGGTAGTATCTATTTTCGTGGGGTGGACCACAAGATTACATGGAAAAGGAAATGCAAGATTAAAATTTAAATAAACAAATAAACGAGAGGTAATATTAATAAAAGGAAAAAGAGATTTTTTTTTTTTCACAGAAACAAAAGTTATTTTTTTGAAAAATAGGTAGCAAGCTACCTGCTTCATTGATTAAGTCAAATGAACTGAGCGTACAAGTTGGAAGCAGCTTAGGCCTCCGAGAAACCGGCAAAAAGGTAAAAAAGAAATTAAAAAGCAAAAAGAAAATCAACGTAACAAAAGAAAGTGGAACAGATGAAGGGGTACAGAAAAGACATCAGAGTATTGTGGTCCAATTGCTGATTAGTAGTTTGACACGTTCAAGAGATCTGGTGATATTGGGCGGCTTTCCACTGAAAACAGAGTTGTTTCTATCCGTCCATATTACCCACCAAGTCGCAGCTAGGAGGATCAAGTCTTGTTTTCTCGACGAATCAGCATGGATTTCGATAGTTCCAGCCCACAGAAACAAAAGTTACTGAAGATTCCGCGCCACCAAACTTAAGAATTGGCCATGGGTCTCAAAATATCATTTTTGTTTACCACATAGTACAAATTTCAGACTTCTCAATTTACTCAGTTCTACTATTGTAGAACGCAGCGGAAGAATTCGTTTATACATTTTGCGAAAGCGACTCGTGCTAGAACGCGATGAGCTCCAATCGTAGAGATTAATTCACATGTCCTCGGATCGTCCACAAAGATCTTCTAACGTTCCGAACCGGTAGTGGATCGAATACATGCAAACGAATACTTTCAAGACCTTCTAGGATAATAAAAAATATGGTTTCTATCTCTCACAAGATGGCTCACAAATTATTATATTATTTCTTATTTTATTTTTTGTTACTTTTTATGAGAGATGGTCTATACATTTATAAGGAATCAAGAAACCTTAATAGTGAAGCAAAACATTAGGCCTAATCGATTTTTTGATTGTTATCTTAATATGGCTATAATATATCTCTAATTAGCTTTTTTATTTAAAACGAGATTAATTCTAGTCCAATTAAACAATATATATAATAATCGTCGGATCGAGTCCGATCATGGGCGCACCCGATTCGGTTTAACTGATTGCCGACAACAATTAATAAACGACAAATGACTGAAACTTAAAGCGAATGAAAGAACAAGGCCAATAGTACACATGTGGACAAGTTATTCCACATTGAGTTGGAAACAATAGGTCATTGATGACATCTTAGGGTTTGGCCTCTAGTTTTACTTCATCTGTTGTTTCCACAGCTGAGAATATCTCTACAAGTTCAAAATTGCTCACGTTCATGTCTCATTCACAATATTCATGTGCTTTTTATTAACCTATCAAGTTCAAATTCACCCACGTTGTTTTGCATTGATTAAGGATTATTTGTTTTGTTCTCTTATGTGGCACCTCCAAGTCCACGGATTCAATTAATCTAAGCACATTGCTTGCGAAAATGACTTTGACATTACTTGTTAAGTGTGGGGTCCTTCTTATATTGTTGGTTAATTTCTTGAAATCAATTACACCTGTAAACCACATTCCTTCGGTTTCATAGTCACATGTTTTTTAAGAAAACACTAATTAAGAGGGTTATCTCTTAAAAGAAAACACTAAGAGGGGGTTTTTTTTTTTCTTTTTTTAGATTTTTAAAAATTGGCATACCTAGCACGGTTCCTGAGAAGATCATCTAAATTTCTTGCACCAAGCATCAAAATCTGTGAGACTAGTTCGTTCATTTTTCTAAAAAAAAAAATTAGATGAAAATACGAAGCAATTGGGCTTCAAACTATTCTCACATATTTTGAAGCAATTAGGCTTCAATTTTAGTGCGAATTGTTTGTAGGGGAACTCTACCCTCTCTGATCCATTCAACACGTGCTTGAGACCTTTATATCGGCTATCAAGTCCTTTACCACTTACACAAGATACGACTAGCAATGAAATGTTGTATGTTTTTCCGCATGATTCTTGGTCCATCGACCACACTAATATTAATAGAAAAAAATTTAGATGGGCTCTTTTGTGGCCTGGATGCAGATCAAAGCCCAATTTACACCATTCGATACAACCGCAAAATGGGCTTAATAGAAAGGAGAAAAGTATGCAGCTACTGGGAAATTTCCATACAAGTGTGTTCTTGTTCTTGTTGGTCACCACAGAGATTTTAGTTACTATACTCTTAAGAAGCTTATCTAAGAGCCGTTCAAGTATCATTTTTAGATATTTACAAATGTTACCGTCGATTCCCGATAAAAACTTTCCATCAACCCACTAAAATCTACATTTGGATCGGTCTTGTTTATAACTAATTCGTTCTGATCGTATTTGGATTGAATTTTTGTCTGAAGTTCTATCTGAATGTCAAATACTAAGTCGATTTCTGAAGCTTGTCAGATTAAGTTTAGATCAAAATACAAACACAAAGTGCGGTTCAAATCGGATTAGTATGAACCAAAAGTCCAATTCAAATCCAGATTCTAATAAAATTAGCTGAAAGTTTATCTAGAAGACTAAAATTGAAACCTCAGGGGACATTTTTTATTCAAATTAGGATAAACTTCAAAAGCCATTACTGTAATTTCACATCTTCTTACTTTAGTACCTTATGGTTTAAAGTGTATCAATTTAGTACTATGTTATCTTTTTGTCAGCTCCTCCGTTAGCATTTCGTTAAATTATATACAAAAAACTTCATATACCTTACCAAGGTTTATCGAATATTCACTTTAGTATCTCTTAGTTTTAATTTTGTCGCTAATTTAACTAAAAAAATTAGTATAGGGGATAATAAAAAGAGAAAAATGAAACCACAAGATACTAAATTGATACACTTTAAACCATATGATACTAAAGTGAAAAAGTACGGAACCACATGAGTGATATTTGAAGTTTTTCCTTCAAATTAAACCACAAAGCACGAGAGGTAAACTAGACTCAAAGAACACATGATTCCACAGAGATTATTCTATTCCATTACCCCCACTTCACTTTTCTTTAAGGCCCCGTTTGGATACCTCTAAAAACGTAGCATAGTTAAACTATGCTACGCCGATAGAAAAATAATCCTATGAAGCGTTTGGAAGAAACAAAATGACGTAATTTTTAGAGTATAGTTATACCATACTCTAAAAAATGGAGTAAAGTTACAATCCACTTTAACCAAAGGAAAAAAATTCCACCATTTTGGGCTCCCCAAGATGTATCAATTTCTAAATTTTAAATTTCAACATAAAATTTTAAATTTCAAATTTTAAAATTTTAAAATTCATTTTTAATTTTGATTTCAAATTTCAAATTTCAAAAAGTTCAAATTTCAAATTTCAAAAAGTTCAAATTTCAAATTTCAACTTTCAAATTTCAAAATATTCAAATTCAACTTCAAATTTGAAATTTCAAATTCAAAATAGTTCAAATTTCAAATTCAAATTCAAATTTCAAAAAGTTTCAAATTTCAAATTTCAACTTGTCAAATTTCAATTCAAATTCAAAAGTTCAAATTTTCAAATTTCAAATTCAAATTTAAAATTCAAAAAGTTCAAATTTCTTCAAATTTCAACTTCAATTTCAAATTTCAATTTCAAAAATTTCAAATTTCTACTTCAAAATTTCAATTTCAAAATTTCAAAAGTCAAATTTCAAATTTCAAAAGTTCCAAATTTCAAATTTTCAACTTTCAAATTCAAATTTTAAAAATTTCAAAATTCAAATTTAAATTCAAATTTCAAAATTTTCAAAATTTCAAATTTCAACATTTCCAAATAGACTAAATTCAAAATTTCAAATTTTCAAATTTCAAATTATCTTCAACTTTCAAATTCCAAATCTTCAAAAATTTCCAAATCAAATTTCAAATTTCAGAATTTCAAATTTTAATTTAATCTTGTGAATTTTTACATTTAATTTCAAAATTTAAATTAAACTTAAATTTTAAATTTAAATTTATAATATGTAAGTTTATAATTAAATTTCAAATTTAAAATTTTAATTATAGATTTTTAAAATTTCAAAATTTAAAGTTAAAATGGTATAGTCTTAACATTTTAACAGATTTAAAGTGTTTCAATTTCAAATTTTAAATTTCAAATTACCAATATTCATAATTTAAAAACATAAAATCTAATTTAATTTTATATTTTTACATTTAATTTTAAAGTTTTATATTTGAATTTTGAATTTTAATATTTTTAATTTTTTATTTGTTAAATTTTGAATTTTGAATTTTAAAATTTTAGAAATTTAATTGTTATAAATCCTGTGGAATTGTATGATATGTATCCAAACAGCTTAAAAATGAAGCTGTGGAATTTTTTTGTAGTTATAGAATTCCGTATTTCATTTAGACCAAAACCATAGAATAAAAATTCCATGAAGTTTTTTAACTATGTATCCAAACAGGGCCTAATTGTTAGGGAACCTGGGATCCCTAAACTATGATACGAGGTTAGTTGGAAATTTCCTCAAAAAAAGGATAGCATGGTAGGGCCTATCACGTTGCTAGGTGCATATTGGTCCCAGTAGTCAAAAGAAAATATGCAAAATCATAGATTTGTAATTAATGTTTGGTGGCATGTAAATAATTAAGACTCATCTTTAATGAATAAAAATAAATAAATCATTCTATGTTTAATTTTTCAAAAAAGAAAAGGAAAACAAAAGTGAGACTATCATTATTTGGGTGATTTGTAAAGAGAAGTGATTAGCTTATATAATGCATTTGTTGATGAACCTTTTCTAATTCGCAATGCTCCAGTCATGCCAAAGGAAAGCAAGTAACTGTAGATTTCTCTTTTTCTTTTTGTTGTCATCATACATCAAAAAGCAAAAAAAAAAAAAAAAAAAGGAGCTAAAATATAAAAAATCTCCTTGTAAATACTCTTTTTTTTTTTACTTTTCCTCCATAACTTTCAAAAGTCTACTTTTTAGCCCTTTATAATTTTTTTTATATTTTAGAGAAGTCCCTTTATAATTTTATAAATATTTTCATATGGTACGGTGTTAATATAGAGGACAAAATAACTAATTTTTTTTTTACTTTTTTTATTAGAAAAAATAATTTTTTAATATACTTATGTTATTTTGAAGGATATTTTTGATATAAATTATAAAAATAAGATATAATAGTGATGGAACACTGACAGAGAATGACTAAATACAACAAATTAAAATATTAAAGGCGCAAAATATAAATTTTTGAAAGTTAGAAAGAAAAAGTTAAATATGTATTTATAAAGAGATTTTTTATAAGTTAGTCAAAAAAAAAAACCACCAAATTGGTGATCAGCAAGGAATTAGAGGGGTAATAATTTAACTAGTGCAGTGACCCGCGCGATGCAGCGGATAGATAATATTCAATATTTAGCTTTAATTTTTTTTTTACTATATTTTTTTTTAAAAAAAAATTTAATATTTAATTATCTTTATTACTATGTTTATGATATTCATACTTCAAACATAAAGAACAAACAAAGAAACCCAAAAAAAAAGACTATAGGAGAAGAAATTTTGATGTATAAATAAAGATAGAAGAAATAGTAAATAAAGAAGCTAAAGAGAGAAGAAATAGTAAATACATCAGAAGAATAAAAAGATTTGAATAATAGATAAATAAAAATAGAAACATCCGAAGCTACAGCAGCAGTGGCAGCCATAGATACAATGAAATTTAGAGTTGTAGCAGTCAAAAAACATCTGCAATAGTTAGCACTAAGAAAAAGCAATAGTCAGTAAATGCAAAAAAATTGGGCATGTATTATAGTGATAAAAATAGTCTTTTGTATTACTGTATCAGTTATTTCTGTGTTCTTAATAAATGAAATGTAGATTAAGCTAACCATCAGTAATCAATATCAAAGATGCATAATATAATAATTATAAAATAGATAAAATATTTGAGTTAAAAGGATAAGAAATATATAATATTTAGATTTACACATCAACTTTAAGAGATTAGGTACATAAATGTTTACACATGATAAAATACAACATGCATGCATTTATGGATTTAGCTCCTCAGATTCTGCTTTAAGAGGTTAGACATGAGTATTAACACATGATAGAAGACGACATATATGAATTTATTATACAGCATAAGCATACAAATTTAGTTTATTTTCTAGCAGTTTTTTAAGATTAGATATAAACAAAAAGAAAATATAGGCATAAGGAATAATTGGATGAACTCATATGTATATACCAGATATGTGATAGAAGAAATAGTAGCAGAAAAAGAGGAAGTGAAATAGCAACTTACATTAAGTAAAATAAAATGAAGCAGAGCACCTAAGATTAAGTAGAAGATAGAGGAATATCAGCATATGAACTTGTAGAAGGAATAGATGCAGGAAAAAAAGGAAACACAAAATAAATGCAAAGCAAAATGATAGCAAAATATACATCATAAGAAGCATAAGCAGCAGTAGAAGAAATTGGAGCAAACTGACGGAGGACAGTAGGTTGTAAAATTCCATTTTTACTATAGGCTTAGACATGTAATGAGTATTATCAGTAATCAACAATACTATTTTTCTCATTTCAAAAGTCTTCAAGAAAAAATGTCGCGTATAGTTGTATGTCCTCAATAGCTTATATATTCGAGAGGAATTACTGGTTGCAATTATTTTGTAATTGCCATCCTAGTTAATTTATCATGTACAATCTTCGTTGATATTCAACCGTAATTTTTTTCATTNTAAAGTATATAGAAAAGGTCAACTTAAATACGGGTATTTTATTTTTGTCATTTAATATTAAAGTAAAGCTAGCAAAAGATAGGAGCAATAAGTGCAGAAGTTATAGTAAAAGAAATTTTTTTAAAAAAACATCATCACAACAATCGAAAAAAAGTATAATAAAATAAAGCAGGACACCATAAAATTAAGTAAAAGATAGAGTAATATCAGCACCAAAACTCGTAATAGGAATAGATGCAGAAAAAAGGGAAATTGGAGCAAAGCGACGAAGGACAACAGATGGTAAAATTTCATTTTTACTGTAGGCTCAGATATATAATGAATATTGTTAGTAATCAAAACCACTTTTGGCACCGAAAGAGATAAATAGGTAGGAACGAAGCGCCGCTAAAGGAAATGACGGGAAAGAGAAGGAGCGATAATGAACTCACCCCAATTTTCCGTCTAAGGAGGGCACATCAGGAGCCGGAGCGACGCATAGGGGGCAGTGAACCAATTAGGGTTGTAAGTGGAATGGGATAAATGGTAACCAGTTGGAGGATGAACTAATTAAATTGAAAGAAAATAAGAGAATGAACTGCTGTTTCATTAGTTGTTAAGTGAAATCCTTGGTTGCAACAGTTGCATAACTGCCATCCGAGTTGCCTTACCATTTAGATACTCTTTTCATATTAATCATAAAATTATTCATTTTGTCATCATCGCCAATCATAACAAAAATAAAACAAAATACATTCATAGAATTTATTAAAAAGTATATGAAAGTATAAAGTAGTAAAATTAATAAAAAAGCAACAACCAAGTAAAAAGTGAATTGGAAAAGAAAAAAATGCAGTAAGTAGGAAGAGAATGAGAGAATGAACTGTTGCTTTATTAGTTGTTAAGTGAAATCCTTGGTTGCAACGGTTGTATAATTGCCATCTGAGTTGCCTTACCATTTAGATACTAAGGCAGAAACCATATCAGAGAAGAAGATAGCACCGGCAATAGAGGACGTTTGCCAAGAAGATAGCACCGGCAATAGAGGACGTTTGCCGCACTATTAAAAATTGGTGGATGATGATTATATAAGCAAGGACAGATCTTGTAAACACCGTAGATCAACTCTTCGGATTCAACGAATAAAGAAACTCGATGTGTCGAAGGGAGCAGAGAGTACAATGAATCAGAACTATTTTTCCAGCAAAGGGATCAATAGGCGGGAACGAAGCTCTGCTAACAAAAACGCCAGGGAGGAAAGAAGGAGCGACAATGTACCCAACACAATCTTTGACTTAAATGGGGGCATAGTAGGAGCTAGAGCAACGTCTAATGGGGTAGCGAACAGTCTGAAGGTTGAGAAAATCAACTGATTCAATGATAACTGGCTAAAGGCTGAGAAGATAAATAGGCGAAATGGGAGAACATGAGAATATAACACTGATAGGTGTGCTCCGAGAGCTTACAACTTAAGCTAAGTTTAAGCTAACAGGTAGTTTCTACAAAGGACCAAAATTAAGCAAATAAGTTTAAGCCAATAGGCCGTTCCCCCACAGTATAAACTGTATATACTGTCTTAGTTGGTTGCTTCATCAGTTGTTAAAGGAAATTATTGGTTGCAACGGTTGCATAATTGCCATCCGAGTTGCCTTACCATATAAAATATTTGGTTCATATATTAATCATAAGATTGTTCATTTTGTCATCATCGCTAGTTATATTAATAAGAAAAACTTAAACATTACATTCGTATAACGTATTAAAAAGCATTTGAATACATATTGTAAATATTAAAGCTAATGAAAAAGCAAATAAAAACTAATCATATATAGAAGAGGCATGAACAGGGTAGCTTACAATTTTAGAATCAAAACACACGTAGAAGGCAAGAGAACCATATGATCCGCAAGGAAACGAAAATCAATTTATTTTTCAAAATATATATGCATAATTTGCCGGTGAAACCAAACTAAGTATATGATTAGTTTTCATTTGCTATATATATATATATATATATATAAGCATTAACTATAGGAGAAAAAAGAATTAAAATTTCTTTAATTAAATATGACCGCAACCAATGAATAAGGAGAAGAAGCGAAAGCAACTAATAAGGATGAGAAACAACAAAAATTCATAGGCTCAGATAATCAATAAGCTATATCAATAATCAACAAAAGCAATTTCCGCATTTCAATCATTACCGAAAAAATTTGTAAGGAAATCAATGGCTGCACAGTTGCATAATCGTCATCCAACTTAAGTCGACAGATAGATCCTACACAAACCCACAATTAAGCAAAATAGTTTTAACCTGACAGGTAGGTCCTACAAAAGTTTAAATTAAGCAAATATCACCACGTGGGCAAAAGGAACTGTATTTTGTAGTAGTCTATAGATAGAAGATTTATAGATTTTTTACATTGTCATCATCGCCAATTATTTAAGAAACTGAAAATACACACATAAAATTGTAAAACTTTTTTAAAATTATTTGTAAGCATAAAATTAATATTAAAATATTGTCAAAGGGATTGAAAAAAATATAGAAAGAAACAACTAAATGATAACTCGTATAAAAGTAACAAAAATTTTTAAATTAATAGTTGTGATATTACCTAAGCAATTTGTGGAGGTAACACTTAGTTTTTCGTTACAACTGTCATCCTAAAGTTAAAATTAATTGAAAGTAAATAAGCATAAAGAAAAAAAAATCAAACAACTTAAAGAATTAGAGAAATAAAGAAGAATAGAATTAAACTAAAGCATTAGTTGAAAAATTACTTCAAAATTAATAAAGATTTAAAAAAATTACTTTCTGATACTAATATTATTATATTTTAGTCTTTATAAAATTATTTTTATGAAATTTTTTATTTTATCTTTTCTTAGAAATGATTTGATATTAGAGTTTAATCTGAATAATAATGTGTAAAAATATTCATATGTTTGACCTAAAATAATAGAAAGTAAATTATACCACTCAACTCTTGGTCATCATGATAAAAAGGCCCTAGCTATTTATAATTGGTTACTATATTTAAATCTTTCAGGAGTTCTTTTAGTTTGAACTATTTTCTTCAATTAAATTAGAAATTTGTTTAAGCCAAATATTTTATTAGTTCTTAGCAGTTAAATTTTAGCAAAACTTACAAATTCATCTATTAAAAAAGCATTTGAAAACTTTTAATTTATTAAAAGAAACTATAGATTTGAGTAAACTTCTAATTTCTTTAATGAAATCAACTTATATAACAAAAACATGAGTGTACCAGTGGAATGAAAAAAACAAATTGAGGTGAAGCATCTTTTGGAAAATGTCCTCCGGCAAGGGGTTCCATGCTAATCTTTTTTTCAGTTTGGATTTTATATATATTTCAGTACTTTTTTTCCTCTATTTTTAAATTAGACTAAGTGAAATATTGCTTACTAAAATCAAAACATAGAAAAGTACCTCATGCTTTCAAGGGCAAGATTTTGAATGCCGGGATCCAAGTCCAAAACTCTTTCAACATACAATTCCAGTTACTGCTTCAATGCTAAATCCTCATCTGTCTACATTTCTGCACCTAAATCATCGCAAAATCATCGAAAACACATCATAATTGTAGATCAAAACAAAGAGAGATAGAGATTGAGATTGAGATCGAGAGAGGGGTAAGGAAGATGTTGTAGTCACCGGATGGTCCTTTTATCATCCAAAAATCTAATTTTTCTCTTAAAAAAATACCAAATGAAAAATGTAATTTGAATCAAATTAACACCCAAAAAGAGATTTAGGTTACGGCTTGGCAATCGTCCTTGTAGGATCAGAAAACCATAGAAGCTTCAGGGTCCTCTCCATAGATATCTCAAAGGGCACGGAGGAGTCGTTGGCCTTCAACTCCGCCGCCATAGGGCGAGGGGATTCGCTAGGGCGGTGGCGCTGCTCCGTGGAGAGTGGTGCCAAGGTGGGAAAAAGGAGGATGTGTTGCGCGATGATTTAGGGTTTTGAAAAGGAAAATGACAAAGCCTAGAGAGATAGAGACAGCGAAGCGCCGCGAACGAACGTGAACGAAGCGCCGGTAATGAAAATGGCCAGGATCAATAAGCAGGAACGAAGCGTCGCGAACGAAAACGGCTGGGAGGGAAGAAGAAGCGACAATGAACTCACTCCAATTTTCCGTCTAGGGAGGGACATTAGGAGTTGGAGCGACGCGTAGGGGGCGGCAAAACAATTAGGGTTGAAGATGGAATGGGGCGGTTGGTGGATGAACCGGGTAAATGGAAAAGAATGAGAGGGTGAACCGGTGAACCTGTTAAATTGGAATGGACCGGAAAGAGAATGAGAAAAAAAATTGAAAGCTGACGGGTAGGTCCCACAAAAGCACAAATTAAGCACAAATCGCCACGTGGACAGAAAGGAACGGGGTTTCATAATAGTTTATAGATGTGTACTTAATTATTATCCAACTCAGCAAGAAAAAAAAAAAATTAAGCACTGGTTATGATCATGTGTAGAGATGTCAACGGGTCGGATTCGGGGCGGATTTTTAAAAACCCGAACCCGAACCCGAATCCAAACCCGAGACCCGAACCTGAACCCGAATCCGACGGATTTTAAAAATCCATATCCAAACCCGAACCCGACCAAAAATCCGAAACCCGAACCCGAACCCGAACCCGAAAATTTGAACCCGAAACAATTATTTCTTTTTTCAATATTTCAAAATATATTATATTAAATTTAAATTTTTAAAATACAAATTCAAATATAACATCAAATTTATATATATATTATAATACAAAATAAATTCGAGTTCGGATCGGGTTTGGGTCGGGTACAATCAAAATTTATATCCGAATCCATATCCGTCGGATTTTTATTTTTTATATCCATATCAAAATCCATATCCATATCCATCGGATATATCCGTTTCATTCGGGTTCGGATTCGAATAAAATTTCGGGTATCCATATCCATTAACATCCCTAATCATGTGAAGCTAAATATATAATTGCTCGATGTACCGTACACTCTAGTATGCTCGAAGAGTAAACAAACAGGAGAAGCAAAATTCTATAGTACCTGAGACCCAAGTTCGAATCTTAATTGATTTATATTTCCAGCTAAGTTTATTTCTAAATGAAATAAATGAAGCGGGTAGCATGTTATCTATCTCTAAAAAAAAAAATATTCTAAATTGTTTATTCATGTATTATTATTATAATAATAGAGCTGTATATTTATATTAATTTCATGAAGTAACATTAGTAACAAACCCATGATTGTACGCATCCTAATTCTCAACGTAAACACCCATAGCTATATTGTCTTTTAAGTGAAATATCTGCAAAACCAATGTGCTCGCTAGTTGGACGATATTTGACTAAGTATTATTTTATTATTAATTTTTTTTTTCTGTTGTGTGAATTAGACTATCGATTTCATTTCAAAGACACTGTATAGCTAGTCGTATATATTTTTCTGAGGAATCGAAAGTTCGAACCTTCAAATTTTGACAACTGACGTACCAAACAACTCTGTTAGATTGAAACTATATCATTGTGTAAATTATTTTATTATTAATTTTTTTCTGTTGTGTGAATTAGACTATCGATTTCATTCCAAAGACACTGTATAGCTAGTCATATATATATTTTTCTGAGAAATCGAAAGCTCGAACCTTCAAATTTTGACAACTGACGTACCAAATAACTGTGTTAGACTGAAACTATATCATTGTGTAATATACATGTCTGAATAAACATTCGTTCGAATAAAATTCTTCTCAAAATATCGACGAGGATGCTCCTAATGGTTACCCGAAATATATTTTATAGATTGTCGATGTATTAACATATTAAAGTATTACAAAAACAGCAATTTAGGATAACCATAAAGATTCCTAATAAGAATTCATAAAAAAAAAAAATTACGGGACTCAAAGCACTCTTGGTGGGGACACATACATTAAGTTAGCATATTAGAGGATTGTTTCTAAATAAAAGCTAAAAATATATTAAAAAGTTGTTAAATAAAATGACAAACAGTGATAAGCGATACTCCCCAGGTCACAAATTATAATAACCAGTATAGAATAATTAAACCAAAATATCATTAATAACTTTATTTTAGGAAAAACTTCAAAAACTTCCATGTGTTTCGCACTTTTTTATTTTAGTACCCAATAATTTAAAGTGTATCAAGTTAGCACTTTATGGTTTCGCACTTTTTCATTTTAATATTTTGTGGTTTAAAGTTTATCAAATTAGTACTCTGTAGTTTTATTTTTATATCAAGTTAGTATTCTGTGATTTTATTTTTTTCTTAATGAAATATTAAATTATAGAGTATTAAAGTGAGAAAGTGCGAAATCACAAGTACTAACTTGATACATTTTAAATCACAGGGTACTAAAGTAAGAAACTATAAAATTATAAGGTACTAACTTGATACACTTTAAATCATATAATACTAAAATAAGAAATAGAAAGTTTTTCCTTTATTTTATTATTAGAGTAGCAGTTCCGTAAATCTCGCCCCTACATCGATACGCTCCTCCCCTCTTTTTTTGTCTTTTTTTTAAAAAAATATATATATATATAAGGGGCAATTTCACCACTACCCCTCTTAAATATCTAAATATCGTAAATACCCCTATAAAATTGAAAATATCATATATACCCCTTCAAATGTAAAAAATTATCACANGGCACAAATAGTCCATGCCTTCTACCTGCAAGGCTAGTGGTCGCACTAAATGGGCGACTTGACAACACAGGGCATACATCCTGCAGAACCCACCTCGATTTCTTGCCTCAGAAGCCCACAACAGATTTTGAGCGAAGGAAAAACCAATTTATACCAGTCAAATCCGAGGGTTTGAGAGAGGGGATACAAAAGAAAACAGATCTCAACTGGGATCTTCCTCACAGACTGCGAGAGGAGTATAGAAGAAGAAAGTAAAGGGCAAAGAGGAGTTACCGATGAACGCAGATCTGATACAAGATCTCGCTCATTGATTATGCTGACTGCGAAATGACAAAAGAGGCATAAAGCGATGGTTTATGCTCGCCCAACACGAGGGGGAGGGAGATCGGCGGAGTAATGAGCGAAGAGAGAGGTAGGTGAAGAGCATTAACGAAGAAGAAGAGGCGAAGGTAGGTGAAGAGCAATAACGAAGAAGAAGGAGAAGGGGCATCGCAGCTTTTTCCAACCCATGCCCCTGGGATAAACCAGCGGAAATGCCCTATTCCGCTGGTCCCAGGGGTTAGCTCTTAACGGGTTATCCAAGGATAACCCGTTAAGAGCGGGATTAATTATCCCACCAAAAAACTGCACTGTTTGGAAGGTTTAGCAGGATAAAATGGTCTAAACCCACTTTATCCTGCCAACCAAACACTGCCTAAAAGTCTCCCCCGCAACACCCAAAAAAGAAAATTTGAAGGGCTTTTCCGCAAAAAGATTCGTCCTTTTGCCGCTCCTCCACTGTTCGGAGATAAGTCTCGTACCAACCAAGGAAAAAAGACGAGGGCTTTCGCGCTTCGGCAACGGTTGTGGCGGGAATTTCGAAGTGGAATCGTTCGTGCGCATCCGCTCCGCTCATGGAGCGGATCCAATTTGTGAGTATTTTGATTTGTTTGCTTGGGAATTAATTTGTTTCCGATTAACCCATTTTTGCCCAAAAGTTTCAGTGGTCGAGTCATTAAAAATTGTTTAATCCCTTGTGTTTTTAATTTAATTTTGCTCTTCTCAGAATTGTGCGTGTTGTTTTGGGAGTTTGATCTCGTGGTAACTGTAAAAGTAGTAATTTTCTCTATTCTCTTCATCAAAATTATGTAGTAAGAGAAAAATAAGCTTCTTGTATACCATATGCAACTCAAAATCAGACATTTTTACTCTTAATTTTCCCAAATTTTCCATCTTTTTAGATTTTTCCGGTCCTACATGCAGGCACAAAGTGATAACTCTGAGGTGTTGAATGAGATTGTTGGTCTTAATGAGTGTAAACTATTAAGTACTAGCTTTAAAGAAGGGGACAATAATACAGCGAACGATTCAGCTTTTTATGAGAAGTTTATCCTTGATGATTTGGAATCTTACTGGGACGAGCTCAACGATCGTCTAAATGTGATGAGGATGGTGAGCGATTCGGTTACCAAAGGAATGGTGAATGCCGTGGTTGAGGAGGCTGCGGAGAAGATTGCGACGAAGGAGGCGGAGATAGCTGTATTGAACAAGACTCTGCTTTCCTGTAAGTCTAATGCGGATTTAGACGACAGATTGGGGATAATTTCGATGATTCCTAAACGCAGCTTGATGAATGCGGGAATCGACAGGACGGAATCACGGTCGCGTCAAGGATTTTTAGACGCAAGCGCGGAAGAATTTACTAACACCGATCATGTCGCTACACTGAGGATTGCAGCAGAAGAGCAGTTTCAAAGGCTTAAGGAGAATATTGCAGATTTAAGAGACAGCTATTCGAGTGAGAAAATTCACGCTGAAGTAGATACTAACAAAAGATTAGTTGAGATCGATGAAAG
Organism: Ananas comosus; assembly: GCF_001540865.1. NCBI lineage: Eukaryota > Viridiplantae > Streptophyta > Magnoliopsida > Poales > Bromeliaceae > Ananas > Ananas comosus. The sequence continues at coordinate 1,849,179 of NC_033627.1, read as the reverse complement.
GATTGATGGGTTGAGACTAATACTGTCGTCCGGATTGGAACAAATAAGTGATGCGTTTGGTATGATTAAAGTGTTAATCTTTGAGCACCAGTGGGAGCACGAGTTCCGAAAAGAAGTCACTAGTACCATGATTCATGATTATATAAGAGGCCTTCATCATGAGTTTGAGGCAAAATTGTATGAGCAAAAGGGTCTTATCGAAACCATGAATCTGAGGTGGCACAAAAAGATCACGGAATTTACTACCTTGCGTAAAGAACTTGATGCTATTTCTACGTCATTGATAGGTTCAGAAATGGGTATGCTTTTCACTCATAGTAGCCGTGAGAGTTTCGAAGAAGTGAATGTTATCAAAAGGAACGATGGAGAGGGTATTCCATCGCATCAGGTGGAAAACGGGAATCTCGAGGCTGTGAAATCTGTTAACTCTGATGATTTCGTGTTAGATGTTGCTGATTTCTTATATCTAAAGCACAAGCCAAGTGAAGAAATAATGAAGTTCTTTATTTCAGAAATGACCAAGTTGAGGAGACAACACGACGTAGCATTGCAAGAGAAGACCGAAGAGCTCTTTCGACTCAAGCGAGAATTCCACAAGGAGAAGGGCACGGTGCCTTTTAGAAAAGACAAAGAGTTTGAACTGGTTAGGAGAAAAGTGTCCGAAGTTGTTTCAAAGCTGGATGAAATAGTCTTTAACAGTGCAGACTTTCCTGTGATTAGTAAGGACTGTGAAGAAATATGTAGATTGAAGGACAGAAATGAGTCCCTGTTTTTTGAAAACCAGCATCTCCGTAGCTTGCTTTCGGATAAAAGAAAAGAGGTTAAGCACCTATCATCGCAGGTCTCAGATGCAGCGAGTAAGATGTCTCTTCATTCGTCGTTGGAGGCTACACTTTTGAAGCAAGTTAAGAATCTTAAAGGTGAAGTGGAGGACTTGAAGGTAGAAGGTAATGTTAAAGATGTAGTAGACCGCTCTATTTTAAGAGGAATTTTCAATGATTACAGTTGCTTCATGGAGGATATAGAGATCCAGAACAATATTATGCAGGTGACATATTCCATTTTGCTGCAAGGAGTTTTCTGTGAAGCTTTATCACCTAGAAATCCTGCTATGCAAAAATATTTTGATGAAAAAGCTTCTCTAAAGGAGACGCTTTTGGAAAAGGAAAAGGCATTAAGTTTAGCAAATGAAGAGAACCAGAGGATGAAGCAGGAGACCACATCTTTGTCGGTTTTGATTAACGAAAAGGATCAATTAGCATTAGAGGCACGGTCTTCGTTGATTCAGCAAAAGGAGCAATATGACATAGTATGCCATGACCTTAACATTCTTAGAGATCAAGTAGGCAAGCAGGAGAAGTTGATCTCGGATTTTAGGAAGGACTCAGATTCAATGAAAACTCAATTGGATGAGGCATTCCAGCTAGTTCTTGATTATGAATTGGAGATAAGTAAACAGAAGCAAGATTTAAATACCACTACAAATGCTTTGGATGAAGCAGAAAAACAAAACCTCCTACTTTGTGGTATTGTTGAGGAGAAGCAAAGGACATTATCATCATCTGTTTTGAAGGACAAGGAGCAAGTGAAGTGGTTAGAATGCAGTATGTTCGCTATGGCTGAGATGTCAAAAGCATTCGATGATTTCAAAAACAAAATGCAAGAGAAGATCAGAAGAAATGAAAACAGGTGCTTATTTTCATTTTAATGTCTTTGTCCACTATTCTTGATTATCACTGACTTGAACATAGTAGCTTTTCTAGACAAGAGAGTAGGTTTTAGGATTTGAGTCATAAAATGTTTCTAAAAAACAGGTTTATTTTTTAGTAGTAGTTCCATTCATAAGTGACCTAAAGAAATTTTCGGTTCTCCAGATATCATGAATCTGTGAACCTTCTTCCCGGACTTATCTTTTTTGTTACTTAAAATATTGGGTAAGTTATAATTAATTTCTTGGGCAACTTAAAATATCATTCACATATTAGCAGTGCAAATAAACTCTTTCATCTTGTAATAAATCAAAGTAATCTCAACAAGGTTAATATAAGTTGCATATACTCAAATAGACTTGAATTTGTAACATATTTCATCTAGGTCCATTTTCCGGTAATTGTAGAGGCTGAAATTTCAAGCAATTGCAGGTTAAAAACACTGAGCCATCGGTGCAGGCCACTGGTCCAACAAGCCGTCGTGCTAAAGAAAAAGGTACTCTGGTATAAACAAATGCTTGAGATAAGATGTTCTGACCTTCAGAAGGCTGAAGCGGAGGTATGATACTCTGATTCTGGTTAGATGGTTGCCTCTATGTCGTCGGTCTTGCTTTTACTCTTCCTTTTGTCTATATCTTGTCACATTTCCTTAGATTACATTTTTAAAAGCAAAACATTGGACGAAAACAAGTATATTTCATAACTATGGTGGAAACTGGGAAGAGGGCTTACATGAGAGGGAACAATAGATGTTAGATGGTGTTCATTTAGATCTGGACAAACAAGTTTACTCTTAGTCCTCGAAAGATTTCCTTTCTGAAATTGCGAAGTAAATAGGCGAGAATATATTGTCTCCATCGGCCATTTTAAATAGCTTAGAGGTTCTTCCGTATTTAACCAAATTTTGCACGCCTGTTCAATTTGGGTATCCCTAATCTTGTGAAAACAATGTTGGCATGGTTCTCTGACTTAAACTGACGTATACTTTCTCAATTTGATAACATTGATATGTTTTATATCTTATATTTCACTCAGGTTGATCTGCTGGGGGATGAAGTTGATTCTCTTCTTAGTCTTCTTGGAAAGATATACATAGCGCTCGATCATTATTCTCCGGTGTTACAACATTATCCTGGGGTGAGCTGTCTCTGTTTAGTGTTTCTTTATCTTTAATTGTAGAATTAATTATTTCTTCCATGTTTTGCGCAAGGGTGCTAAACTCTTTAATTGCTTATGAAGACATCTTTCAACATTTTTGCAGGTGATGGAGGTTCTAAAATTAGTCCAAAGAGAGTTGAAGGGTGAAAGCATAGGTTCGATGTAATTCAACATGGAACATACATCGGATATAGCATATTTGAGCATCGCGGAAGTGACTTCCTTTTTTAGATTGCTGATGATTCTGAACCATATTAACCTGCCGAGGCTTTCGAGGAGCCGAAAACTTTGAGAACCCGGTTCACAGTTGTCAATGATTTCTTTTTTTTTCTTTTCCCCCTTTTGTTTTTTTTTTTCGTTTGAGGTAATGCTTAGAGTTGGCATTAACACATGTATTCTACGTTTTGGCTCAAGCTGTGTAGAGTGTAAATGGCAAATTGTATTCTCCTTTTGGCTTCTGCAGATATTTGTGCAGTTTTATGAATGACTAGTTTTGTGGAGTTTGCAATCAATTGTGGCTTATTTCTCAAATGGAGAGAATGGGAGAGAAGAGAAAAGAAAAGAAAGGAAAATAAATTTCTATTCCAGTGTTTGGGTATTTAGAAAATATGAGGAGAAAAGAGCTTGTCACAGTATTATTTTTCCTTCTTTTCTCTCTTTTCTTCTCTCTCTCCTTCTCTCCATTCAAATAGTGAATTAAGCAGTTAGTAATGTGAAACCCTAAACCTCAACTCAGAAACAATTTCAGCTATTCACAAGCATGAAAATATAATAGGATGTGCACTCTTTTAGGTGCAAACAAGCAAACTCTGCCCTCATTACACTTGCATTAAATATTCACTGAACATAATTTTACGCCCTATTAAAGTAAATTAATGAAGAATACAAGATACTACACAGCCTTCTAAAAAGATCAGACACTAGAGGGGGGGAATACAAACTGCGACAAATCTTCTAAAAATTAACCTGGAGATCTTCCCAGCTGAAACTATGGACTAAATATCACTTGCAATTTGGCAGTATAACTCATCCATAACAAAATTCCAAGCCAACAGAGCTGCACCAACAGCTGGTTCCACCTGCAGAGGCAAAAAAGGCATTGTGCATCAGAATTTCAGATTTGATTTATCCTCTCAATTGAATGTGCTCTTTTACTGTCTAATCACACCAAGAAAAAACAGAAAGATTCAGAGAAGCACATAATGTTTCATTTATCAAACTTCTCTTGTTGATCAAAATTTACCCACTTTGGGATGAATGGGATGAGCTCCTGGATATATCTTGGTGATACAATCTATCACTTCCTTGCCGATATCCCAACTCTCGTTCGCTTCAAGAACTCTCCCCACCATGACAAGCGGGAATGGATCTTTTCCGTCTGCGACAGAAAAATAAGAAAAAACAAAAAGAATGAGGGTGATTGAGAATTTGATTTCAAGTCCAGAGGAATGTTGCTTCTTTTTTTTTTTCGCACCTTCACCACTCAAACCAAGTCTTCTGACAACAGCTTTGACGCTATCGGCCAACTCTGCGACCGAATTATGTAGAATGTTATTTGCAACTTCGTCGCCAGCTTCAGCAGAGGATATCACTACTGGTAGAAGATCAGCAATGCGGGCCCAGGAAGGATCTTCGTATGTCCACCTGTTCGAGAAATTACATAAAAGGGAGTTCACAGCTTATGAACATGTCTAAAATTATAACTATTTCTAGTATAAAAAAGGATGAAAACATCGGCTTTACTGTCAAGAACATGCTGTCAGATAAAGAAAAGATATGGTTAGAAAGAAATATACCCGATTAGTTCATCTGGCGAAGAGAGACTCAGAATTTCAAGCATGTTATGCGTAAGCAACGTTTGAGGGCCACGCCCGTCGTGAGCTTTAACTACGGCTGTTAACGCTTGTGCGGCAATTCCGTATCCACTGCATTTCATACATGCAAACAATCATGATTTCATATCACAACATGCCATCCTAAATAACATGCCACATGAATCATACCTTTTCGCGCATTAAATGCAAACAATTTTTTTTCTTTTCCCACATAAATGAATATGTGTATCTAAGGATTGAAATGAGCAAACCAACCTTCCCCAGTCACCCAAGATTGGACCAGCTCCTGCGGCTCGGGCTTCTCTTCCATCATCAGTGAACCCGTAAGCGATAGTACCCGTCCCCGCAATTAGCACACAACCATGGAGCTTGCCCATGGTTCCGCTGGCCAAAGCCGCGACAGCATCGTTCTGTACGAATAACTTGACGTGGCTCGGGAAAATTTCTCTACAAAAATAAGATTTAGTAGAACAGCAGATTAGAAACAGACATAACCTCACTGTATTACACTGAATATAGCAAGAGAAAAGGTTGATCAGCAGATAAAAGGGGGATTTATGTTACAGTTAAAGAGCGAACCTGAGCCAATTCAATAGCCTTTGTTGATCGATCGGATGATCCACACCGGCTACAGCTAAGCAAACAGCGGATACCGCAGAGCGATTAGAGCCGGCCTGTAAAAGCGCTTGAGCCATAACCTTCTCGAGTGTCTCTCTCGCCCTGGTTTCTGAGAATTTTCAAAACATAAAACGATTTTTAAGGATGATAAAATCGAGTTTTGTGGAAAGCTAATAACTTTAGCCTTTCTTTCCAAGGTTTAAAAAGATTAAAAAAAAAATCTCATTTTTAGTGTTTTGATGTTATCACAAATGTACTCTAATTTAATCATCATAAATCGAAACCACGAAAACCCAAAACTCATCAAAGATTAAAACTTTATTCTTTTTCTTTCTACAAATGGGCATTTTAGGATCTTAACCTCCAACGGAGTTGTGATTCGAACAACCGGCTACGGCTCGTGCGAGGATAGGGAGGGGCTCGCCAGCGCGACCCGATAAGGGCGCGGCGGCGGGGATGCACACGCACACGGTGGTGGTGGTGCCGCCGTCGAGGCCAAGGATAACCTCGCCGCCGCCGCCTCCTCCGTCCGCCTCCCTCGCCATCTCAAAATTCCAAATTCTACCGTTCCTATACCTCTTCTTCTCCATGATTCCCTCCTCCACCCACCTCATTCCTTTCATGTTTGGTGCTCAAAACAAAAAGAATTAGCCCTAGTCTCTTTCTCCTACTATTCCTGCTATATTTATATTGAAGAGGGAGGGGGGTGTATAACTCCATTGATTAGAGTAAGAGACGTGGACGTGGGTGATGCGTATTGGGGATTTGATGGGGACGACGAAAGGGACAAAGGAGAGGATTTTAAAAATGGCGCGAAGAAAGGGGCGGCTCCCACACGCACGATATTTAAAGAGAGGTGACGAGATAACGGTCACCGCAGGTCCCAAGTTTTCTAGGGCGGCTCATTTGTTTAAAGCGTTCCCCACTATTAAAATGGGTCATTAATAATGGCGTCTCAAGGCATAAGTAAACATCTTTATGTTTTTCTGAACATTATTTTTTGGGCAGCGACATTGTGAAAATCCAAAATTAAATTTGGTTACTATTATTAACCGGCTGAATTAGAGCTAATATTTGTATATGTAAGATCGTTAATTTCAAAAACTCGAGCCGTTAGAAATATACAGATACAATACATGTGAATTTCGATTGTGGCTCGATTCAATCCGACCTTCCGCCACTTCAAACAAACGATTTGCCTCTTTTAAGCCAACACTAAGATAATAAATATGACTCTGTTAATATTACCACCCGTTTTATTTACTCCTCCTCCTAATTGATGTGCCTCATCTAACCACGTCCCTTTCTGTAGTATTACTCCAATGTGAAGTGTCCGAGAACTTCACAAAAAAAAGAGTCCAATTGCCTCATTCAGAGTGTTATGATGCCACCTGTGGGAATTGGAAGAAACTGGGTTTTCCTAAATGACAAGTGAAAACATGGGTTTCCTAAATGACAAATGAAAATAGGAAAGTTTGAGAGACAAAACACACAACTTTTTTTTAAAAAACAAAAATATAGGTTTGAGGTCATGTTGCACTCACATTCACTACTGGGGGAGAGATTCTCTTGTTTGGGTCATTAGATTTATTGCATGTTTAATTCGAATAATAATATATAGTTGCCGCGATAGCTATTGACAAAAAGGCGTAAAGTTTCTCCTAGTGACAAGAAGCTAATGTAAGATCCTGAATATAAATTGAGAGTTAGAAATCTTTTAAATGATTTGAAACAATCGTTTCTTGTAAAAGCAAAAGCGGATGTTTGTTTCACCGGGAGTCAGAAGAGGTTGGATGTTGGGAGTTTGGACCCGACGCTCAATTTCAGCTTCACTTTTGTAGGTGACGAAATTGCGCTTCCATACCGACCGTCTCTAGAGCAAATGGCAAAGAACTTGGTGGTTGGTATCCGAAACCCAAGTTCGAATCCTAATTGATTCACATTTCCAACTAAGTTTTTTTCTAAAATAAAATAAACGAAGCGGGTAGCATTCTACCTTTCTTTCAAAAAAATAAAAAAAAGAAATTGCGCTTCCATATAGTAAAGGAATAATACTTGCTGCAGTAACTTTTATTTCTTACAATGACGAGGAGCTAACATAAGATTCTTAGCACTAAAAATTGTTATGATAAAATTGAAAAAAAAATCTGAATTGTAGGCTGTAAAAATATTTAAAAAAATCAAGAAAAAGAAAAAATAAAATAAATATCTACGTGGTTCAGTTATTAGTCTACGTCTGAGGACGAAACTAAACGGAAACTTTTATTATAATCAAAATAGAGTACAAAAAATATCTCTCTCATAAAATTTTAGTCCCAAATATGCCCAATATTCTAAGTACATCCATTATGCCAAATTTACAAAATAAAAAATATATTTATAATAGAGACTAAATCATATAATTTTGTCAAGTTAGAATTTTATGCAAGTTGATCAATTAATTCTTTTGCATATCTATACTATATATAAAAGCGTATAGGAATTCCGACAACGACAGGCGGAATTCAAAAAGGAATAAAAAAATATTCCCTATATTTTCTAGGGGCGGGTACGAACGGGTATAATCACTTAATTAAAAAAATATCTCAAATAAGAATGAACGGTTATAATTAATCTGTTAAAAAATAGCATTCTTATCTATCTATAAAAGAATCCAAAAAGGAATAAAAGAATATTCCTTATATTTTTCACGACTAGGTATGATCACTTAATTAAAAAAATCTCAAATAAGAATGAACGGTTATGATTAATCTGTTAAAAAGTGGTTTTCTTGTCAAGCTTCCTCTGCCTATAACTCATTGACTTGGTTAAAATTTTATTATCCATAAATAAGTGGCTTTATAACCATTTTGACCTATTTTCATTCACTTAGGTTTAGTTTGGTATTGAGACCTATCTAACGCTAGATAAAATAGAGTTGTAGAAAAAGCATATAGGGATAAAACGAATATAGGTCAGTTACAATATATTTTTTACGGTTCCACTGAAGAACGCAAAAACATATCCCTATATGTTTTTTCCACAACTCTATTTTATCTAGCGTTATATAGGCATATAGGGTAAATTGTATTGTTACCCCCTGAACTTTTGGCGAAGTTTCACTTTACTCCTCGAACTTCTAAAATGGACATCTAACCTCCTAAACTCTAATATTTCGTTCATATTATTCCTTCCATCAGTTTTCCGTCAAGCTCCGTTAACTGAAAACTGACGGAATGGATAAAACGAATTAAATATTATCATTTAGGGTGTTAGATGTCTATTTTAGGAGTCGTTAAGTGAAACTCGCGAAAAGTTCAGGGGATAACAATACAATTCACCCAAATTTTTACTATAAATTATTTTTATATTTTTATATTAAAAATTTTTAATTGGCTGAAATAAAGTACAAAAATTTTATTTAAGTGTATTTTATAGAACAATACTTCTAAAGATAAAAGAGACAAACGAGTACTATAGAAAATTAACTAAGAATTAAAATCTCTATATCCGAGTGAGGACACCTATTGTAAATCAACCATATTAGCGAGTACACCAGGATAGTAGAGTATTCGAGCATCGTAAGTAGTTAGTATCGCTCTTTTTTTATCTTTAAGTCACTCTAATTCATTTCTTTCACTTTTATTTTATTATAATAAAATATAGGATAAATTATGGTATAATTTATTTTAGAATAAAAAATATATATAAATTCAAAATCAAGCATGATCACTAAATTGAGGATTAATAGTCAATCCATAAGTAACATATTATAACAAAATAATTTATAGTCAAGAGTCCCCTACGGAGTAAATTGCACTATTACCTCCTGAACTTTTAGCGAGTTTCACTTAACCCCCCAAACTCCTAAAATAGACATCTAACACCCTAAACTCTAATATTTCATTCGTTTTACCCCTTCCGTTAGTTTCCGATTAACGGAGCTTGACGAAAAACTGACGGAAGGGGTAACATGAACGAAATACTAGAGTTTAGGAGGTTAGATGTCCATTTTAGGAGTTCGTGGGGTAAAGTGAAACTTCGCCAAAAGTTCAGAGGGTAACAGTGTAATTTACCCTTTACTTGTGTGGCGTATTTCCAGCTATAAATTATCCTGCGAGTGAAATTACCAAATCACCCTCGTCATTCTCATTTATTACAAACTACCGCTCCCCCTAAATCCAACGAAACCCTCGAAAGCCTTTCTTGCTCTCCTCCTGCGGCCCTTGACTCTTCGTCCCTGTTCCCGCCCCTTTCGCTCCAAAATCCCCCATAATCGCGAGGAAGAGACGCAAGGAGCTCAGCAATGGCGAAGGATGACGAGGAGTTCCGGGGCGAGATCGAGGAGCGTCTGATCAACGAGGAGTACAAGATATGGAAGAAGAACACCCCGTTCCTCTACGACCTCGTCATCACCCACGCGCTCGAGTGGCCCTCGCTCACGGTGCAGTGGCTCCCCGATCGCGAGGAGCCCCCGGGGAAGGACCATTCCGTGCAGAAGATGATCCTCGGGACCCACACCTCCGACAACGAGCCCAACTACCTCATGCTAGCCCAGGTCCAGCTGCCACTCGAGGACGCCGAGAACGACGCGCGCCAGTACGACGACGAGCACGGCGAGATCGGCGGCTTCGGCTGCGCCAGCGGAAAGGTCGGTGTTCGGATCTTTGAGTAGCATGTTTTCTTCTTGATGCGATAGTTGGTAGATTTGGAACGCCTAGGGTTTTCAGTTTCTGATCGGTTTTCTACACTCGGTGTTAAATAATTGGACTTAGAATTTTTTCTTTTTTCCTTGCTTCTCGAGTCTAAGAATAATTGTAGTGTCCCTGTGAGTTAGTGTAATGTTGATGGATTACTATACTGAATAAGGGGATAACCAGAGATAAAGTGAAGAATAGCTTGATTCTAAAATTGGCTCCCCTTAGCTTCATATGCTGCATTTTTTTTCTATTTGTAAACCCGAGGTTTTATTTCTGTAACTCTGCTGAACGGTAAAGGAGGTTATAAGTCCAAATGATAACATTGTTATACCAAGTAAATACTCGATCCATGGTATATGCTGAAGGAGAAATCTTGTGTAAGAGTTTGTTAAGTAAAGATTGACTAGGTGCTTGCATGGTGCTTGTGTTCGATCATCTGCATTTCTAGTGGGTTAACTACATCCTATGTATAATGCTCCTGGATAGTAACAGTGTTCATGTCATAGCGGCGTCGAAAGAGCTGTTCTTTGAAAGTACTTTTGGCTAGCATTTTGTAAGTTCATTTTTCGAAGCTCTTAGTCCAAGATGGGTATATGCAGGTTTAAGCTGATATAATGCTTTACTAACTTAGTAGATGTGCGAGTAGTGCTTCCATGTAATTTTTCAACCTTTCGGTGCAGGTGCAAATAGTTCAGCAAATAAATCATGATGGAGAGGTCAATCGAGCCCGCTATATGCCGCAAAATCCCTTTATAATTGCAACTAAGACAGTCAGTGCAGAGGTTTATGTTTTTGATTACAGCAAGCATCCATCAAAGCCGCCTCTAGATGGCGCGTGTAATCCTGATTTAAGGTTGAGGGGCCACAACTCCGAAGGTTATGGTTTGTCTTGGAGCGTCTTCAAGGAAGGTCACTTATTGAGTGGTTCTGATGATGCTCAAATATGCTTGTGGGATATCAAAGCAAATAGTAAAGGCAAAGTCCTTGATGCTCTTCAGACTTTCAAGGTAGCTTTACATGAATTAATGCTTGCTTATCATCAATGTCTTGGATGTTTTCTATCTTTTTTCTGTATACTTTTGCCCTGGCGTCAAAATACATTTACTATATGTGACATTTTGAAGCAGCCTCTAACATGCAACTTCTTAAGAAGATTTATTACATATATGTTGAATAGCAAATATCATCCCTCTATTTGTCAAGAGCTCCTAAAGTAGAGTGACACCTAAAATTTCACTGTCAGTAAGTAGTATATTTTCGAGTTTGATATGTTTCAAAGACAAATCAGTTTGTAGCTATGCAATTTTGTGTAAGTTATCTTGATTTTCTAATTTAGAGTACATCATTCGCTGTTGGGAAAAGAATTAAGTTTCGCATTTCTCCTTAGTTCTTGATACTTAAATATTCATCTCTTTTTTTTTTTTGGCTCTCCCCAGGATCACCTTCTCTAGCTTCTTCTATTTCCTTTTCCATTTAGTTTGTTTGTAGTTTGTTGTTGACATTGTTATTTCTAATCTTGTACTAGTGCATGACATGAAAAATCATTCAATAGTAAACTGACAGGGAAAGGATGAGAGGACTAAGTGAACATGTTTGTTTGTTTGTTTCCAAGGAACTTGACCAGCTCTTTTATTTATGCATAATATAATCTTTTTTGAGTCTTCTTCGTTATCGCTTCTTCACAAAAGAACCATTGATGGCTGCAAGGATATACCTAAATTAGCAAATGTTATAACGATGTCTCTATTGAGTAGGTTCATGATGGTGTTGTTGAGGATGTTGCATGGCACTTAAGGCATGAATACTTGTTTGGCTCAGTTGGTGATGACCATTATTTGCTGATCTGGGACCTACGTACGCCTGCCTCCAACAAGCCTATCCAATCTGTGGCGGCACATCAAGGTGAGGTAAGTTTGCTGATGGGCTATCTTCCATTGCTCTGAATGTAAATTGTGGACATATTTTCCCATTTTGAGTGCCAGTAAGTGGCTATGATTTGTTTCTTTAGTCCATTTTCTGGAAAAAAAGAAAAACCTTGTTGTTCTGTGAAGTAGTACAGAATTAGAATAATGATCAGCTAAAGCAGCACCCATTTAACAATCTTATTGAGAAACGTTTCTATATAAATATGAGACTGTCGTAGCAAAGTTTTTCCTTCGCCTGTAGATTCTGATGACATTGATTTTTCTGTTGGGTTTGGTAATTGACTTAATTCATTTGTGATTTAGCTAATAACTTGCACATGAAAACTGGAAGTTGGATCATCATCATTGTAAAACATGAAAATTGGATGATTCTTATTGTAACATCACGATTTTGGTGCAGGTTAATTGCTTGGCTTTCAATCCCTTTAACGAGTGGGTAGTGGCAACAGGCTCAACCGACAAGTCTGTCAAATTATTCGACCTTCGGAAGATAAATACTCCCCTTCATTCCTTTAACTGTCACAAGTAATCATTCTTATTTGTCATTTTATTCATTGTAACGTATCGTTCAGTTGATTCAACTCTAGTATGAATCCTCATGCCTGCAACTTTTGTGATTTCATTAGAGAGGAAGTTTTCCAAGTTGGCTGGAGCCCCAACAATGAGACCATACTAGCATCCTGCTGCCTTGGTAGGAGACTAATGGTTTGGGATCTTAGCAGGTGAATATTTTTGCTTCTGCTACCTTTCTACGTTGAAGATCCTAATAATGACAGATTGAATAGAAAGCTTATAACCGTTAAGAGGATTTGGTTTGCTTGCTCTGACTTATAGAGCATCTCTACTATGAGAAACAATAGTTAGGTGCTTAGCAAATAAAACTTGTGAAGCTTTTTCTGTAGCGGAAAGCCAGAATAAACTTCCTGGGCCCTGAAAAGCAGAAACCTAAATGAAGCTTCTACTTTCCTGCATAGCAAAGCTTTTGATGGGGGGGGCGGGGTTTCAATGAAAAAGCTGTTGGTTCTTCTTGTCCAAGGAAAAAGTTTTTGTAGAAGCTCCGCCCTGGACAAACACACTGAACATGGTCTCTTTTTTCATTTTCTTTTATGTTGTCGCTACTGAAGTATTTTCTCAACTTTGAATTCTTCATGAAAATGGAGTATCTTGATGGTGGCTTTTTGTAGGATGTTATTGTCTCTTAAAAATCGATATGAAACTTCTCTCTTTTCCAGAATCGACGCAGAACAAACACCAGAGGATGCAGAGGATGGCCCACCGGAACTACTTTTCATCCACGGTGGTCACACTAGCAAGATATCGGACTTCTCATGGAACCCTTGTGAGGACTGGGTCATCGCAAGCGTCGCAGAGGACAACATCCTTCAGATTTGGCAGATGGCCGAGAACATCTACCATGATGAAGACGATTTGCTGGTCGAAGAACCTCCTCCCAGATCCTCTTAAGCATAAAAAAGACTCTTTTCGAAGGAATTAAAAGTCATAAATGGGAAGTTAAAAAAAATGATAGAAGTGGCTAGTTTATGTGCTTTCCCTTTATTTACGTTTTGTAATTGATGTAACTGGTCTAGCAACTAGTTTGCTGCTTTTCCTACTAATTTCACCCAGGTAGGCTTTTCCTATTACAGCTGCTGTGGTTAAATTATGTGTGTATTTAACTGGCTATTGAGTGGATGAATTTATGTATGAAAAAAATTAGTCGCTGCAGGTTTATCAATATTAGGGTTCTTTAGCGTCGAAAGGTGATTGAATCAGTCCAGTGTCCTTTGTCGACAGTTTGGTCCCTTGTGCGAATTATGATTTCTGAGGCACAAAAATAACGTTTTAAGCTTTATGATTCTCGGATGATATCATCTATGTTAGATGTAATTCACCAATTGGATCTTTTTCACAGGAACACTAAATGGTCTTAATCATATTTACGGATAAATACTTAAATTTTTTTAGATCTATAAAATGAACTTAAAAATTTTTGAAAGCTCTAAAAAGGGGAGCTAGTAGCCCTGTAGTCCCTCGTGTGGTGCGTGAGGTTCGTACATTCCTCATTGTAGAAAATATTAGTTGCATTATATCCACCGTGCCACTTATAGACCCTCCAACCACCAAACATCATCTCACTACTCGCTAAGACCTGGCGAAGGAGACCATTTAGGTGACGTGGCGAACGGGGTCCAGAGAGCCATCTCTCGCGTTCACGTTAGACAGAAAGAGAGAAACACGCCAACAGGGCAAGTGGATCCGCGGATTATAAAAAAGCGGTTCGGTTGATCCACCCGTAGACAAAACCATGTGTTTGCCTCGCCGGCCCGGGTGGGCCCCGTCCTCTTTCCCCCTTCTTCTGGACTAGATTATTATTTGAATAATAATAACCAATAATAATAACAACTAATAATTATAAAATAAAATGGGGCACTTCGCCATTTCCTCTGATTCTCAACCAGCACACTCGCCTCCCACAACCACATAACGCACTACCATCACAGAGAACAAAACGAGCAATTGTTTATCTACCCCCACTTTCCCAAAAGCCTTTCCCAAAATCTCCAGGTGAGAGAGTTTTTATTTCTTTTCTCTTCTTTTATTTTCTCTTCTCCTTGCAGTTTGATTTACTTCACAGCACAAAAGATACTGGGCAGTGATAGTGCCTTTTCAGTGATTTCTTAGCCATCCATGTTAAACTTCTGCTGATTCTTCACAAATTACATGGGCAGGTGCTCATAATTACAGGAGCAAAATTTGGAAACCCAGATCCTGAGCTGAGGCCGTATGATTTTCAGGGTTTTCGTTGTTGAATCCTAAAATTCTATATTATAGATCACAAGAAGATGGCTCTGGTCTCTGCTTTTCGCTGTAGTTATTGGTGATTCACATCCTCGAGAAGTTGTAGTGATCACAAGTTCTTCATAAATNATTTGGAAACCCAGATCCTGAGCTGAGGCCGTATTTTTTTTTTTTTTTTTTTTGGCGATTGCTTTGATTCTAGTGTTTAGATCACAAGAAGATGGCTCTGGTCTCTGCTTTTCGCTGTAGTTATTGGTGATTCACATCCTCGAGAAGTTGTAGTGATCACAAGTTCTTCATAAATTCTACCTAGAAATGAGATTTTATGGGCTTTGTTTAGTTATTTTAGGATTTGTACCTCTAACACTCGGACAAGCTCTAGTTAGACCATTTATGATCAATTGCGGCTCCGATTCAAGCATCTACGCCGACGGTAGGAAATGGGTCGGCGATTCATCTCCTTCCGATAACTTCACCCTAAGCTCTACCGGAATTGTCGCGTCGACCCCGACGATTACCGGAGAACCCGTGTACGGAACTCTATATAGAACCGCTCGCATATTTAATGCATCGTCGACCTACAACTTCAGCGTGGTGCCCGGAAGTTACTTCGTGCGCCTCCACTTCTGCCCTTTCTTTACTAATTACAATGCAAACGAGTCCTTGTTTGACGTATCCGCCGACAACTTGAAGCTTGTTTCGATGTTCAATGTCCCAGGAGAGATTTACTGGAGGAATCTGAGAAGCAATTCGACAAGCGGCACCCTTGTCAAAGAGTATTTCCTAAACATTAGTTCAAATCAGCTTCTGATTGGGTTTAGCCCCGATTCGGCGTCTTTTGCCTTCATCAATGCAATTGAGGTAATCCCTTTCCCTGATGACGACTTGTTCGGCGGCTTCGCTACTAAAGTTGGCGGAGACGGTGGGACGAAGAGCACATTCAGTTTGGTCGATCGTGGGATTGAGACTATGTATAGATTGAATGTTGGAGGCCCGAGAATAGAGTCGGAGGAAGATCCTGGTTTCTGGAGGAATTGGGAATCAGATGAGAAGTTCATGTTCTCGCTTAGTGCTGCAAGTACTATTACCAATTCTTCGAATATAAGCTATTCCTCCGTAAATGGTTCTCTAATTGCTCCTCTATTGGTCTACGAAACGGCGAGAGTGATGACCGATAATCAAGTTCTTGAGAAGAGCTTCAACGTGTCGTGGAAATTTGATGTGGATCCCAACTTTGATTACTTAGTCCGGCTGCATTTCTGCGAGTTGGTGTACGATCAGCCAAATCAGAGAATTTTTAGGATTTATATAAACAACAAAACTGCTGCGGCAAATTATGATGTGTTCGTGAAAGCAGGAGGGAAGAACAAAGCCTACCACGAGGACTACGTCGATGCAGCTACGCAACAGATGGGCGCCCTTTGGCTCCAATTGGGCCCGGATTCGGCAACTGGTCCGACGGGCTCTGATGCGCTTCTCAACGGGGTTGAGATCTTCAAGATCAGCCGAAACGGTAATGTTGCTCGTGCTACGAAGAGGGTCGATGGTAATGAGAATGTTGTTAATGAGAAAGAGGCAAAAAGTAAGGCCTTGCGGATTGGAATTGGTTCTGGCGTTGGTTTTGTATTCATGGTATCTTTACTTTTTGTTGTTATATTTTGCTTCTTTATCCGAAAAAAGAAAGCAATTCGCGTAAAGGACCCCCCAAAAAATAATCCTAATTGGCGCCCGCTCTCTCTTCATGGGACCGTGGGAAGCAACACAAATGCTCTTGCATCCCTTTCGCCGCTAAACCCTAATGGATCGATGGCAAGTGCCAGAACAGGGAGGAGATTCACAATAGGGGAAATTAGAGCAGCTACGAAGAACTTCGATGAATCACTGGTTATTGGAGTCGGAGGTTTTGGCAAGGTTTACAAGGGCGAGATCGAAGATGGCAAATTTGCAGCGATTAAACGCGCCCACCCACATTCTCAACAGGGCTTGAAAGAATTTGAGACGGAGATTGAGATGCTTTCGAAGCTCCGACATCGCCACCTTGTTTCCTTGATTGGGTATTGCGACGAACAAAAGGAGATGGTTTTGGTCTACGAGTACATGGCTAATGGGACTTTGAGAGGCCATTTATTTGGGAGCGCTCTCCCCCCTCTTACATGGAAGCAAAGGCTCGACGCTTGTATCGGGGCAGCTCGTGGACTCCACTACCTTCACACCGGAGCAGAAAGAGGAATAATTCACCGAGATGTTAAGACAACAAATATACTGTTAGACAGGGACTTTGTTGCGAAAGTGGCGGACTTTGGGCTGTCGAAAGATGGTCCGGCATTGGACCGTACGCATGTTAGTACCGCCGTGAAAGGAAGTTTTGGTTACCTCGATCCTGAATACTTTAGACGGCAGCAATTAACAGAAAAATCAGATGTCTATTCCTTTGGTGTTGTGCTATTTGAAGTGCTATGTGCTCGACCTGTTATTAATCCGAGTTTGCCGAGGGATCAGATAAATCTTGCTGAGTGGGCGGTTTATTGGCAAAGGAAGAATTCGATCGAGACTATCACGGACCCGCGGCTCGAAGGTAATTACTCTTTGGAGTCCTTGAAAAAGTTTGGAGAGATAGCTGAGAAATGCCTTGCCGAGGAGGGGAAGAACCGGCCTTCGATGGGCGAAGTCTTGTGGCATCTTGAATGTGCTTCACAACTGCACCAAGCTTATCTGAGAAGTAAAGATGCGAATCTTTCGAGCATTGAAGAGGAAGGAGAGGAAGCTTGTAGAGATTCGCAAAGCGTAGATGGAGAATCCGCAGAGGTAAATATATAATTAAGAGCTTGGCTTTGTCAGTTCCTCGCGTCTGAGTAGAAATGGAGGAGGTGATGCTGCAAGCATGCAGATTAGTTTCTGTGTAGTTTATATCCGCGCACTCGGCATGTAATGCAAATTTCATTTTAATTTCACCCAATATATTCATTTATTATTGTATCATTTGTTTATTTATTTGCTGAGTTCCTACAATCTCTTCGATAATTATCATTTGTGCTTGGTCTGCAAATAGATAGATCTTCGATGCTATTTATTCTACTTTTTTTTTCTTAGTTATTTCCGTGTAAATTTTACAATTGAATTGTATCTCTTAATTCGTACTCGACTTGAATACTCTGCTGCAATGATTGGAGTAAATTATAATTTTTGTTGTCAGAGCAGCAGGTGACATGATTTGTCGCAAATGCATGCAATCCATATTATTGTCGAGGCTTTGTACGAATTTTTTCCTGTTAGATGTGTAATGGACTTCAGGTTTTGGACTCCGACCCGCCGACAGTTATGCGATGCAACTAATTTGAAAAATAAATTTGTGGAGGAAAAATGAATGGGGTATAAATCTGTTAAGAATTTGCTTCTTCATTTTGTTCCAAAGGCGACAGATTGATTGTATTCTGAACTTTGTATTTTGTTTTTCGCTCGATAGTGAAGCTCTTTTCCCTAAAAAAAAGTTTTTCATGTAAATCTATGTTTTTTTTATTTTTTGTTTGTGGTTTGTTTATTTTGTGTTCGCTATTTTTATAATTTAAATTTTTTATAAAATTTAATAATTTGTAATCTTAAAATTAATATTTATAATTTTAAATTCTAAAATTTAAAATTTAAATTATTATTTTTAATTTTTAAAATTTTAAATTTTAAATTTGATATTTTTAAATTTAAACTTAATCTTAAATTTCAAATTTTAGAATTTTAAATTTTTGAATTTGAGATTTCAAATTTTGAATTTTATTTTGAATATTTTAATTTTTAAAAACATATATTTAAATTTAAAATTTAAAATATAAAATTTAAAAATTTAAATTTAAATATAAAAAATATTATTATTTTCTATTTATAACTATCTATTATTTTTTTTATTCCATCCTACCTATTCAAACGCTATTTTTTAATTTAAAAAAATTATTCAATCTTTATCCAATTATAAAATTATTTATTTTAAGTTTATATCTAAACTTGTACCTATCTCCAAAATAGACAGTTTTTACTCTTTTTTTCTAAACCAAACGAAGCACAGAAGATTCCCTCATGTGATTAAGTAAGTAAATGTGTTTACGGAGCGTGCATCAGTATCACTATCACGTATCCGAATAAGAGCTGATCAGTAAATCACGGCCGTCCACTCTGCAGTTGAAGTGGACGATCGAGATTGGGTGCAATCCGCAAAGTGATTAGCTCCTGTTAACTTCGTCCCGAACCGGCGTCAGCGCGCACGTCATTTACTCCAAAGGTTGGTCAACTTTTTTGTTTTTACCTTTTTTGTTATTTTTGTGGAGAGGGAATTTCTCCGGGACTCCTCAACTATAATTTGAAATCTGCCACCTAAAATTTTATTAAATATAGTAATTATAACATATGACATATTAAATGCAAAGATCTAAGTAAGTTCCCGTGCCGTTGTGCCCATAGCATAATTCAAAATCCTCTATTTTTAAAATTACTAAATAACTTTTTTTAAATAAAATTTAAAATTTTAATAAAAATATATACTAAATAATTGACATATTTTGTTGCTAAAGAAAATAAATATTTGGGTTAATTTCATACAGGTCCCTACAAATATAGTGAATTATAGATATATTCCTACAAAGTTCAACTTTCATAAGTTATCCCTACAAAAGTCCTAATGTATTCAGATATGTTCCTGCCGTTAGCATCAGTTAAAGAAATTTCGTTAACCACAGTTAAAATACTTAACCATAATCAGTTAATAAGGTAAAATAGCATTTTTACCCTTCTTCCTCTTCCCTTTTCTCTTCTTCTTCCTCTTCTTCATTCTCTTCCCCTTCCTCTTCCTCTTATTCATTCTCTTCCCCTTCCTCTTCCTCTTTCTAATATATAATAATAATAATAAAGAAAAAGAGAGAGAGAGGACAGACGAGTGGAGAAAGAAAGAGAGAATGGAGTTGTCATTGTCGCGGTCGTCGTGGTGCCCGCGTGGGCCATCGTCACAGGCACCTCGGACGGCATTGGCTGCGCCTTCGCCTTCCACCTCTTTCTCGTTCTCGTTGGCTGTAACCCCGACAAGCTCCGCAACGTTGCCGTCGCCGCCGTTCGCTCCCGCAGCCTAAAGAAGAAGAAGAAGACAAAGAGAAAGAGGAAGAGGAAGAGGGCAAGGGCAAAAATGTCATTTTACAACTTTACTGTTAAAAAATTAACAATTGTCTAACGGATGCTAACTAGATGGACATATGTGAAAACATTAGGGCTTTTGCAAAGATAAGATGTGAAAATTGAACTTTGTAAAGATATATCTGTAATTCACTATATTTGTAGGGACGCGTATGAAATTAACTCTAAATATTTTATACTATTACGTGTCGACACACATATGTTTTTTTAAACCGACATATATCGGTATAGCCCGAAGCACGGGCCGACACGCATTGTGCAGTACCATGCCAGTAAGTTTTCGGTACGATTCCGTACCACGACACCTAAATTCTTGATTAAATATTTTTTATTTACTAAAAATACTTAAAATTTGATACTCTTATTAATAAATTTAATTACAAATTTTAATTAAATTAATTAAAATATTTAATGTTCAAACCAAAAAATTGAAGCAATGAGCACATTTATTTCACTAGCTGGCTAATAAGAAAGTGGCCATCTCTTGAATCCGAAATTTCAGGGCTTTGAAAGTTACCAATAGAGACAAAATATGCAAGGAGTTATTCGAGAGGTAGGAACTACAAAAAGGAGATTGCATTACGTGCGGTGAGAAAATACGATAAAAAAATATTATATTTATTTTCGTAAGTAATATTACATTCCGTATATCACGATGAGTCGATTACGGTATATTTTTTATGGTTTTATCGAAGAACACAGAAATATATCTTTATATATTTTTACCTTAACTTTATTTTATCTAATGGCGTCAAACGGATTTCAATACCAAACTAAGCGTTAGTATATAACGTTAAGTTGTGCGATTGGACGTATGATCAGATGATGTGGGACTTCTGCTTCAAAATTATCTACTACCAATAAAAAATTTTATTTTTAAATTTTCAGTAAAATATGTTTTCTTAAAAAATCTAAAATATCGTTGTAGTTTGCTGGGAAATCGGAACGTTCCCCAGGGAGCATATACCGCGTTGTACGGCTATAAATATCAGGGGATCATCATAAAACGCTCCCTTTAATACTTTGCTGTGCCTCTGCGGCAACGTAACATCACACGATCTTCTTCGTTTCCGTTTCCGTTTCCGTTTCCCGTTTCCTTTTCCCCTCCCGAGGAAGAGAGAGAGAGAGAGAGAGAGACAGAGAAGACGAGAGGATAAAAAAAGAGAACACAGCTCCTCCCGCTTCCTCCGAAGAAACCCTAGCGGTATCATCTTCCCTTGCCCCTGTTCTTCGATTCCCCTTTGTTGCGGTGATTCGATTGTGCTATCTCTCTCCCGATCTGGGCTTTAATGTTTTTTTTTCTGACAAGAATCGTCGATTTATTGTGATGTGTGATGTATCTCGTTGTTTTCTTTTGGGTTTTGGAGTTGCATTAGATCGATCTCTAATGGATTGCTTCGGATTTCGTCTTGTTGTGTACTTGTGTGGTAATTTCGTGAGTTAGGGTTTCCAAGATGTGTTATGTTTATTTTTAGCGGAGAAATTTGAGGTTCTTGATGGTTATAATGTTTGCGTAATGTTGTGTGTTGTCGATGGGCTTGCATTTCTGTTTAGAAATTTTAATGTCCTGCGGAAGTGGAAAATTTTGTGCGGCATTGTGCATTATTTGGAGATGTTCTTTTCAGAATTTCAGTTTGGCTTGGTTGCCGAAATGTATAACATTCTTTGATCGGGTTCTTTTAGTTTATGAGTTTTCTTTGGTTAACAAATTACGGTTTCCCCTGAGTTAGATCTGGTTTTTTGTTTATAAGAATGGTCACTTTCTTTACATTGTATGGTGAATTTTGGGTCCTGAAAAGTGATGGTTTATTCATTCTCTGCCGGATTACATTTGGTTTGTTGTTGGTTAATGGGGACTGGTGAATACCTAATAATTAATATTGGTTTTAAACATAATTGTTGTGTTCTTGTGCAATAATTTCCTGAATTAGGGTTTTAATTTGCTTAAATCGAAACCTCTGGATAATTTGGTTTCTTGTTGTTGATGGACTTATAGTTGGTTTTGAACCTAAATTTTTATTTGAAAGGAAAAAAAGAAGAAGAAAGAGATTGAACAAACATATATGGCATTTCACGTAATTTTGGGATATCATTTGAATTTTGCGTTGCTAACAGGAATATAATTCTTTTCTTGTCCTGTTAATCATCAGGTCTTTTTGTTGATTACCGGCTTATATCTTCTGGGGACGCAGAGTTTCTTGTGACTTCGCTGGTTCTTTGAAGAAATTGCTGGTCCGATTAGGGCTGGCTTCAGCAATCCAACCACGGCTTCGAGCAAAGAAACCCGCGTTCTAATTAGAAGGGGAAGAAAATGTTCTCAGGGTTTTCCTAAGTTTCTCCTTGCGTCCCCTTCTTTCCACGGAGGTCGGGGTGCCCTACCTTCTGCCGGAGGGCATCCTTCTGATCTGACTTTCCTTGCTGGTGGCGGTGCTGAAGTCTGATCAGGCTTCAGTATTATAGTTTTTTCCTTTAGTTGGTCTATTAAGTGTCATAAAATATGGTGTCAGTCACACAGGTTGAGGGTGAATACCCTTTTCTGAGGCAGAATTCTAGCTCAGAGCAGTCTAAAGGCGACCAAGTGCCTCCAAAAGGTTTGTCTTCCCTATTCTTTATTTATTTTACTAAATGTTAATGAATATTATCACTCATATGTAGTCTTATAGCTTTTAACTAGTAGCGAATTTTCATCTCATATATATTTTTCGTGCTTGCTATGCAATGGTCATGGTCATATAAACTTGAACCAAATTGGATCCTGCAATGTGTTGTGACAGTTTGAAAATGGCTGAAAAGATTTATATAAAAAAAAGAAAACAAGAAAGGAAGTCAAGCTCAAATTGCGTCTTGTCTGATTCTTGCTTTGGGGCATTGTGAAATTTTCAGGTATCAAGACACATCTTTACAGCCTTGGTGTTATTCCGAAGGACAATGATGCTTGCGGAGGTTCCTTCACTGCTGAGGATAGTCAGAGTTTACTGGACACTTTCCTCCTCTCTCAGGTTGATAACTTTCTAGAATTGGGATCTATTTCTGATTGCTTTTGGATTTTAATGTAATCTTCTACTTTACAATCATAGTGGGAATATCATGCTTGGAGGGGTCAGCTTGAATACGATGTCACTGCCTGCGAATTTAAGGTGCATTTTCAAGGCTTTTAATTGATGCAATCAGTCTTCCAGTTTAGTTTTTAGGCTTTTAGCACATTCTCCGAATGACTGTCGCTCTGCAGGTTATCAGTGGTAGAAAGAAGTTTATTGTCCAATTGAATAACAGATGGAATGCACAATTTCTTAAGGAATTTGAGAACAACTTCCTTGAACCGTTGAGATTTATGAAGTCAAACTACATGAAAAATTGCAAAGAGGAAATACTCTTCTGTGTTTGCCAGGGAGAAAAGGAGAGCTCTGAGCTGCTACCTTTGACGGTGCTACCTAAAGATGGAGTTCTGATCATTGCTAATGTAAGTATGAATCTCCAGTTCATACAAATTAAACTTAAACTATGTGCAGAATACCTTTTGAGTTGTGGTTATGATTGGTCCATGTCTTTTTGTCTAAGGGGAATCCTGTTGAGTACGGTCATGTCTACTTGGTGCCTTATGTTAGCCACCAGCTACCGCTGTTTTGGGACCGAAAGATATTAGGA
The DNA here is from genome assembly GCF_001540865.1 of Ananas comosus. NCBI lineage: Eukaryota > Viridiplantae > Streptophyta > Magnoliopsida > Poales > Bromeliaceae > Ananas > Ananas comosus. The sequence goes on along the minus strand of NC_033627.1, from coordinate 1,825,642 downwards.
TTAGTCACACAGATTGCTGTTGAAGTTAATAATTCCTCATTTCGAGTTTTCCTTGACAATGCCTCTACAACTTCTGGTCATATACATTTTCAGGTAGTCTTGCTGACATTTTTAATTTTTTGTACAGCGCGCAAATCATATCCATATCTCAGTCTATTAAACTTTTCTCCTTAATTTCATATATGGATGTCATAAGCATAAGCCTTTTTAACAACTGGTTCCAAGTAGAGAGACTTTGTTTGGAGAGCTTGACAACTGTCATGTTAGACCGGAGTTTTTTTTTTTTTGTCCTGATTATGCTTTTTTAGTGAGGCCTAGGTATCTTATCTTTGAATTTCAGCTCCTTCGTTTTGAGTGATGGTTGCAAATGTTTGCATGTCTCAATATCATATTTTTAGGAAATTAAGGAGTCTGTCTTATGGCCTTAACAGAGGCGACATGCCTACATGCCTACACATAATCCTAGATGATGGGTATGAGTGAAATAGAATAAATTGCATGCTGCAGAGGAATTTTAGGGTAGCTCAAATAACTATAACTATGTGGGAAAGTTAAAGAGTGATGATGTTAGATGATTGTGATGGGTTAATGGGCAAGAATTTTGAAAGATTTCTTGAAAAATATGACATACAATATATTTGTGGATGTAAATTAAAAATTGGAGTGCTCTCTAACGCAAACCTCCTACTTTATGAGTTCCACAGGTCTTCTAGCTATCTTTTATATTTTAAGGTTTACAATTTTGAAGTTGTCTCAACTATATTTTTCCTACGTTGATATCAGATTGTTTCACATGGGCTTATTTGAGCTTAATCGGTAGTGGTTTTAAATGTGTTCACTTCTTGTGGTCATTATAAACCACAGGTTTTGTATCAGGAGTCCTCTGACCAAACATTGATCACATCAGTGAAGTTGACAACCTATCGTTTTCTTATGTTGTTTTTGTTTTACGAATATGAGTAGAGGGCATGCAATCACATAGATTATGAAACAATAATGTTTTTTTTTTTCTTTGTCTGCAACATTTCTTTCATTATTACGTTCGCTTTGGGATGACAAAGATGCAACAATGGTGGATTGGAAACCAAATTCACTTTGTTGTTTTAAAGGAAATGAGGTAGATAATAAATTTGGTCTAAATTCTTTGAACATCTTTTAAGCACCTCCAAACCTCAATTCGTATGTAATCATGCCTTACAATCTTTCGGAGTTTCATTTCTCTGAAAAGCATGCTTAACCTCTTTTTCTGTAGATTTCGAATCAATTTACTATCCATTTCTTTTTGTCCATGAGATAGGTATCTTTCTTGAGCATTTGCTCTTAACCGGCATGCTTTCTATAATGATTGTTATCATCTTATAAGTATGATTCTACTGAGGCAGCTTGATTTTCTGAGTACTCATTTGGGTGTTCCCGATGAAGCATTTCCTGGATTTTCTTTATTCTTTAACTAAATACTAATCTGCCCGATAATTTCCTTGATGAGGTTTGTTACTTGGAGTCTTGTAAGGCTTTTTGAAGTAAATGGCCATTTTTTGAAGGGATTCCTTGCCTATTTATTTGCTTTTTGGTGTGAATTATTATATTACAATCAGTGTATGATACAGAGTCCTCAAATTAGTTAAGTTTTGTCCTTGAGGAAAAAAAAATGCCATTTATTTATGCTATGGGACGTTCGTTAGTAGTGTGAAACTTTGCTTATTTCACTACTTGAAGATGTTTCTGGATCATTTATCTTTGTAGTTCTGTAACTAGTCAGGTGAATAAAATCATATGTCAAATATGTAGTCTACAGCTTCTCTTCGTCGCCTTAGTTGTAAGCATCATGCCAACGCACTTGAAATGGTTTTGACCATATATCTTCAATGCATTAACACAATAAGAAAAAACTGCATTGACATGTTTATTCTATGTATGTCACAGGCCAATTACTTTGCAAACCCTTTACCTGTGGAGCTTTTCCCTACCATCTCTGCATATGAGGATGTGCTCATAACAGACACCCAAATTTGTGAAGTCATGGACTATCCTCTTAAAACTTTGGTGTTCATGAGCAAGAATTTGAAGTCGCTAGTCGCTCTAGTGACAAAAATCTGCTCCACCTTACACAGTCAGAATACTGCATTTAATTTGCTGATTACCGATTGTGGCACAAAGATATACTTGTTTCCTCAGGTAAAGTGCTTGTTGAATCTATAGACTTACTCATCCTTAATCTGCTTTTATTACGTACGATATCATATCTTTGTTTTATGTCACATTTATTTGGGGTGGTAATTTCTCTCTATGTGTATTCCAGGTCAAAAATGTGACAATGGAGTGTCAGCTTTTTCCATGGGAATGTGGTGGCTACTTTGTTTGCAACAATGAAGCTAACTATGAAAATATCTCTGAGACAGAAATATCGAAACATTTGGCCTCTGTCTCACTTGATGATGGCAGCTTCAAAGCCTTCAAGCATGTTTGTTTCAGTATTGCAGTTAATCTCGTTGATTGAGATAGTATAATGGGTCATTGTCCAGCTCGTGTCTTTATAATATGGTTAGTTTGCTACTCTAAGTGTCTATAATTTGTGCAAGGTTGCTTAGTATGACTTAAATAAATGGAGCCTGTATCTAGTGTTACTTTGAATAATGCATACTTTTCAGAAGCTGTATGAATTTGTCTTTGTTTAATCTTCTTTTTGTACTGAGAAGTTTGGGCCAATAACCATTGTGTACAAATTGAATTTGTTTAGCAGTATAAATTGTTCTGCTTTATGTTTCAAATTTTAGTAGTTTGACCAGGATTCCATTTCATTAATTACTAAACATTCTCGTGGAGCTATGTTCTTGTGTAGCCAATGTGGACTTGTGGAGCTTCAAGGAACTATGACGACTACACTTTGGTTAGAGGCTTTTTCCTTTCTTATTTTGAACTGGCTAACACAAGCAGCTAGTTGCTTATTTCTTATTTTTCCAGCATTTATTTAGCAGATATTTGTGAATCAATTCTTTAACAATCACATATATGTTGGAAGAATTGTCTAGGAAATTGGACTTGAGCATAGAAAGCCTTTAAGTCACTGTACTTTGATTGAAGTTTCTGTTGCAACTAGTGCAAATGTGTGCACACACAAGTGCTAGCTATTGCACACCGACTTGCTTTCTTAAAGTTTATGTGATTTTCTAAATGCATGCTTGCTTATGTGTGAGTGTTCCTTTCTTTTTCATTAATTTTATCTCACCACTTCTTTTTCAATATATTGACAGCATCTTGCTAGAATTTCATTTGGATGTCCAAAATACCGATATTTACTTATAACAATCTATTTTGTAGCAAATATTTCACCATTGTATTATGTTCCTTTCAAATCTTCTTGTGTAATAGCAAATCCTTTGTTTACAGCCTTAGAAAATGTTTTAGATGCCATTTGTTTTCTTTTTTTTTGTGACAAAAATGTTGTCATGACTAGTTATGTTTAAGTCATTTGCATAGTAATCTTCTGATTCTTAATTTGTGGTTTACTTCTCATTTCATGGCATGGTTATTTGATAGCATCAAATCATCATGGTGCATTTGTGCCCTAATTTGTAGCATATTTACTATTCAATTGTACTTTTCGTTTTCATCTGTTGTGATGAGTGGCTTCAATTTAGATGCTTGAGTATTTCAATCTGTGGATCGCAACCGTTTTAAAAACCAGAAGTATTATCCATGTAGACATCTTTAAAAAAAGAAAAAAAGACTGCAATGTAGACATCTTGAGTAACTTAAATTGATAACAAACGTACTTGTCGAAATTATAGTTCTACATGTAGACTAGACTTCATTAACTGTACTCTGTATAAAATCAATTGAAAGCTACATTACCACTACTTATGTTATGTGCCCATGAACACCAGAACTAGTTTTAACGCCTTGTAGAGCGATAGTAATTAGAGGTAGGAAGGGGACCATTAGGCAATATGAGCTACAAGTCTATTGAGCCAAGGCACTTGTGTTATATACAAGAAGAGCTCCCCCACCTAGAAGTCCAGCAAGAGTTATAGCCCAGATGAGCAGTCCGGTTTTTCCTGCAACCACCCCGTTATGCCAGCATTAGATTCAAGAAGTGCAAAGTCAAATTTCGTATATTATCAGGTAGAGTTAACTAAGTTCTCTTATTTTGGGTAGTTTGTTTTGCATAGTACTATGTTTATCCTCTTGCATGTTCTGTTAGTGCTTACCTCCGACATAGACATCACCACTTGGAGACCATTCTTCTGGTGTATATATTGGGCTGCAAGTTACAAAGAATGTAAATTATCTGATAAAGGTATTAAGACAAGTTGAATAGATTGATATGTTTGCAGAATATGTTGATAAGCCAGAGCTCCGTTTTCCTGCTTACGAAAGATCTGTTTAGAACTTCAATAGTTTGTTTTGAAACTGAAAGAAAATTCTGCATCCTTACACTGCTTGTACGGTTGTAGATGCTCCGAAGTACAGCTAACCCAATGATAGCAATAATTACTTTACTTTAAATCTGATGTTAAGTTCCTACCTGTAACCGTCGACGTTTGCTCCATACTTGTTAACAAATTGATAAACACCCTTTCCCTGCAGAGATGTAAACAATGTAATACTTTAAATTTTGCTAGTACCTTGGAAAAAAACATGCATGGCTATGTAGTTGATTCACAATATCAGCAGAGAGAGAAGGGGGGCGCGCTGTTGTGTGTATACAGGTGCAAGTCTGACCTTGGCCTTCCTTCCAGATGCATCAATGCCGTTTTTCAAGTTCAATCCTCCTCCAGGACCTAGGAATTATGATAATTTTACTATAAGAGCAGGAAACGAGTACAGGAAGAGAAAAAGAAATATGATTTAGGATAAAATATCTACTGAAAAATTGTATGAGCCCTGTTATTATGCTATTTTTCTGTCAGAATAATGTGCAGATGACTCTTGCTGTTCTTGGATGCAATTCAGCTTTTAGCCTTAGATTCGTTACTCTACTGTTGTTGCCAATGAGATCTAGTTTACCATTTATTATTGATTTAACTATCTATATATGTTTCTCTCTTCACTTTTTCTTATCATACATGTGACAGTATTTTTTACGATCAATATTTTCTATTTTTTCATACATATGATAGTTTGTAGATATATTCCCTGTCAATACTAAATTACTAACCATAAGGTTTAGAGGTCTTGATCTTCTTGCCACTGCTAGCCTTTACTCTCAGAGAAGTGGTTCTTGCTAGTGAAGGGAAGCCTCTAACTTCTGATCTCTCCACTAGTATAGTATATTGTTTCAATGCAACAGAGGACATAACAGAGGCTACAGCCATTTGGTTTAACTCCCTTGATGCTTCTCTCTCTCTCTCTCTCTCTCTCTCTCTCTCTCTCTACCTTAGTTTTCTCGTCAGAATGTCTCTCCAATATATAGGCGTGTATGCATGTAAGTTGGATACTGACTCTTTGACTGACACCTGGCATTAACTTTGTGGCAGCTTCCTGATATATTGTGGCCAAACCTTATCCTTCCTTTGACGGATGATCAAAGATGGTGCGAATATAAAAGAAGCATCCGGGTTATTCTCCCTTCCAGGTTCCTCTTTTCTGTTTGTTACTGCATATATAGGATTTGGCAAGCAACTTTCTGTCACTCCTATCTCATCGACTTTTCCATCCTATCACATTAATGTGCCATGTCTCGTATCTGATGTGGTAGTAACCGCCACTAAAAGATTACTGTTTTAAGATCCTCCTGATAAGAAGTTCAAGAATAGTCTTAAAACTCTAGGTTTGTGCATGTAGAGGATATGAATAACCATGCACATGGAACTGGTTGAAAAGATACCAAATTAGTGTTAACTAGCGTAGTAACCCGTGCGATGCGACGGATAGATAATTAGAGAAAATATAGAAAACATCGATAAAAAAAAAAAGAAAAGAAAACATCGATAAAAAAAAGCGATAATGAGGGGTGGGATTCATTTTGCCGTTGAACGAAAAGGACTTTAGCTGGTTCGGGTGGAGCACACACTCAAAAATGAAGGAAAAGTTGCCATGTGGCAACTTTAGAAGAAATAATGTATAAAAATAAATAAATAAATAAATAAATAAAATAATATATATATATATATATATATATATATGATTGATAATTGAAGTTTTATTTTTCGAATTATTATAATTAATTAACATGTAATGCAAGTTGGCCGAATAATGAATGATATGAATCAATTGGTCTTGTTCAGTTTAATAAAGCAGACTGGTTCAAGCAAAGAAAGAGGGCACCGGTTTGGTTCAGCCAAACAAAAAACAGGGAACATGAGCCAGTTTAGTGTAGAGGTCTCACTCAACCATGTTTGGTTCAAGCAAAAAAGGTGAAATTATTTGGAGGACTTGAGCTGGTTCAGGATGGGACTCATACTCGACGATTTGGTTTGGTTCAACTAAAGAAAAAAAACCGGTGGAGCCCACACCCAACAACATTGAAGCTTATGTTGCCATGTGGCAAGTTTTTTGAGAAATAATGTAAAGTAATAGATAATAGATAATAGATAATAGATAATAGATTTAATATGCAAGTATCTCATGTGGACAGTATAGAGAATTAAACCAATAGCCACAGACAAATAAAGAAGCATAAGGCTAATTTTGATACTATTTTAGCTAGAAGATCAATCTGGTAGGAAACAATCAAGAATGACTGAAAAACTAATAATTAGTAGGAAATATTTATCTTCCAAATTTTGCTAGAACACATTCATTCCATTTTGTCTGGAGTGAGTCAGTTATCCTGATCTCAGGATAGGAAAATTTTAACTAGTTATTTATAAGCTACACACCAGATTAAGTTTCATCATCAAACTTTTCTTGGGTTAGAATCACCTCCTGTGCCATCAGATCAGCGGAGAGTTCAGGTGGTTGTGGCAGGCTTAAGCTTGGTCCAGTCTGAATCTCGTTGGACCACCCAAGACTGTAGACCTGAACCTGTGTAACCCGGGCCCTCACAACCGATCCGGAGGTGGGCTATACCTAATTTTTTCTGATATGGTCTAACCGGTTATTTTGGATTAGGCTTGTGCCTAAACTAGTAGTTAAACTTTGCACCCTTTGCTCACGTCTACCCAAGATTCTAGATCAAAGTGCTACCAAAGTTGGGTTGGACTAATTTTGAGTCCACAGTCATATCGTTACGAAATCTTGTTCAGGAACTAACCCAAAATTCTTAGGGTCATATTTTTGGGGCCAAGCGGGTAGGATTTATGTAAGTTTCACTGCAATAACTACAAAAAGCTTTTGCTTCGGTGTGACATGCACTAATGCTACATTTAGAGAGAAAGAAAAGCATAGAAAAATAGATAAAGAAAAGGGGTAAAAAGAAAGGAAAGTAATTCTCTCATGTTGTTTAGATTAAGGGGAAAAAAAGAATCTCTCTCTCTCTCCACTTACGGGGAGAAAAAAAATGACCATTATGGAAGGTCATTCTCTTTCTTTTCCTCCATTTCTCTTCTTTTTCTCTTCTCAAGTTTTGATCCAAATGAGAGAAACTTATTCTCCCTCTAACTATCTTTTCTTTTATCTCCTTTTCTCTAAATCCTAACGGAGTGTAGAAGAGGTATGCAGTGACTTTCTATTATGGCTGGTTCAGGACCATAGGTTTAGAAAGATTCAGGGCTTGATGGGACCATTATAATGAAGCATTCCTCCAACTATAATGAAGGAGCAACAAAATCAGAGGCATGAGTAGGAAATGCATGCACAAAGAGTCAATAAGCCAGTACAATGTACTCGAAGCTTTTGAGTGTCAGGTGTCTTAGCATGTATAATGCACTATAATCAGTGTGTAAGGCTCTTAGTTGAATGATGGCAGACACTATTATTCCTTAAAGTTGAGAGAAAAGTACGATTTTTTTCCATTCCTCTTGAAGTGCTGGTTGGAACAAGGACAATGTCTGGAAATGAAATCAATGACCTCACTGACTAAACTCATTTAGAATTACCTTTTATGTAGTGTTATCCACCAAGTCGATCTAATAAGAACATACTAAGAATATACTTAAAAAATTAATGACAACTAAATAGTACATAGCAAATCTCCATCAAGGACGAAGCGTGGCATAGCACTTCATCTATAGTGTAGGTAGAAAAAGTACTAGATTTGAAGCTGGAGCAAATTTCTGGTTAGAAATTAGTATTACTAGAGCAAATTTCCGGTTAAAAAAGCACTATAGTGTAGGTAGCAAATTTCCGGTTCAAGTCCATATTGTGTTACTGGAGTTAGAAATTAGTATTAGCACATTAGCTACATCAAAACCTGGTGAAACTTGTGTATAGAAACGGACCGAATTCAATCCACACGTTGTAGTAATCTCCGTTTTGTTAATATTATTATAAATATTATTATAACCTACCTCACAATGCATCCCTACATATCCTCCTAATTGTTGGATAGATAAAGAAGGTTTGGAATTATTAGCGCCAACCCAAGAGAGCCATTCGTTTTAATAGATCTTTTTTCTATTTTTTAGCAGAAAAGCTTAAGCTCCCGTTTCAATAAGTTGAAACTTATGATTGGATATCCCAAACAGATTTTTCCTGCGTGATTAGCCAACCAATTTGGACATTCTATTTGCCCTTTTGAGCCAAGACAAGTTTTTTGCATAAACCAATAAAGCGCAACTAGCAGACACAACTGCTACTAATATCACTGATTCGTTATTCTGTCTTTAACTCATGCTCCATTTAGTCCAGTCCACTCAGATTAGACGAACCCTCGTCTAATACCAATTGCACCCCTTTCACTCCTAATATTTCTTTTTATTGTATTAAATTTAAAGAATGAATTTTTTTATTGCATGGGCCATAAGCTAGAAGGTGAATACATTGGATGCCACCCCACCACACTCCCTTCTAAAAAAAGAGAGCTTCTGTCCAGGTATTAAAAACGAAGAGGCCTTTTTATAAAGAAGGTTTATTTTGCTAATTGCTCCATTTTGTGCACTAATATATGGCTTTGTGACTGTCCTAGCAACTCTAGCTTTTTACTACTTTTCATGGGGCATTTTGTGTTGCCCCATTCCCAGAAATGCAACATAAAGAATCCAAAGTGCTCTCTTCCAAACTAATAAAGCCGCTATTAATGTTTTCACCTACTCCCGAGTCCTGCCCCCTTTGCATATGCCATTTACAGTTTTTGCTACATTATGGGTCAAAGGTATAGGACTTTTCTTTACTGTGATTTTTTGCATTAGTTTTTTTTTTTTTTTGAAAGAAATGACTGTTTAAGGCATTAGTAAATTATCATATTGTATAAACCACAGAATATTAAAGAAAAAATTATATGATAGTAAAATGCACTGTAATTTATAATGGGTAATATTATGCTATTTCTTTTGTTAACAGTGGTTTTTATGGAAAATTAGAATAGAAATTATGCAAAGACAAATTTCTTTAATAAATTGTATGTATGGACAATAAGCTGCAAATGCGCTTTCTAAGAGGCATCTTAAGTTCTTTTTTTTTTTTTCTTTTATTAACCACCAAGATGAAGGGAACCATTGGATCTTGAAAAGTTGGAAGTCAAAACGAAATCTTTCTTTTAAAACAGCTGCACTTATTAAGATATAATTCTGACACAGGCTACTAGTTGCTTGCCTCTGTCTCTCCTTTTTTTGTCCAGGATAAGGTTTATTGATTAAAGAACTTATAATTTCTGCTGCTTTCTTAATAGTGTTTTTCCTCCTATCTCTGATTCTCTTTGATGGAGTTACTGCAGAGTAGACTTCAGATTAGAATAGACACCATTCTCGTTTTGTTATGTAAGTAGTTGACTGTCCTTTTTTTATATTTAAAGTAAGTAATTTTTTTTTTGAGAAATAGGTAGCACGCTACCTGTTTTGTTTATTTTATTTAAAAAATAAACTTAGTTGAAAATATTAATCAATTAGGATTCGAACTTGGAAACTCGGGTATCAACCACCAAATCCTTTGCCGCTTACTCTAGGGATAGTCAGTGAGTAAGTATTTGGATTATATAGAATTCTGAATTGGCATATATATCTTGGATTTTTTTTGGCTTAATAATACTATACTACATTGTAATTTACAAATTTTTTTTTTTTTTAATGTCTACACTACAGTACAATGTAATAGTGTAATTAAGCCTTTTTTTTTCCTTCAAAACTGACATGATTTGAAATTTAAATGCAAGGCTTTGATGCTCCATCTCTTCCTCTCAATTATTCTATTGATTTTTTTTTTTCTTTTGGAGTCTTCTAAAATACTTGAATTATTTTAAAAAAAGGTTGCAAAATAGTTTGTTTACCATATATTTCATGAAGTTATAGTATGGCACATGGCAGATTATACATTTTTTACAAAATGTTGTTTACAATAATAATTTAAGATAAATTTTATACATTTTTTTTTATCTAAGTTAGATTTGTGATAGGATGATACAATGGAGGACCATGGGGTGGGGGGGAAGGAAGATCCCCAATACACCCCTCGCACAAAGACCACATCGACACACTATCCTCCAACAAGAAAATGTCCACTCCCTCCACAGAGACAAGGGGAGTACTCTTTCAACCTGACACGTGACAGTGAAAATATTCATTAGGGTGCGCTACTTCATAACCATTTGAATACTGCACCCTTGTGATACATACCAGCTTTTACTGCTTTTAAGGTGTGGCTCCCACCTCTCTCACATACGTGCTTCCAACAATCAAAAGCACTTTTCCAAATAATAATCTCCTTTAAAAGCCAAAGAGAGAATATAAAATGCTCTAGTTAATATGTACTGCTATGAGCTGGGGACCTTTAACAACCAAAATTAGCATCAAAAGCCTGGAGACAATAGGTCTACGTGCATCCAACAGTATTTGTTTCTTATAACCAACCACTGGAATGATGGACATATCTATCTACCTGTGACAGACAGCTTATTTCTTTTTCTCTCTCTCTCTTTGTATTTCTTTTATAGATATAGATATTATATCTGCCTTGAGATATGTAAAAGAGGGGGATTTGAAGGGTTTTGAGGGCGAATCACCGCTGCCAGAATTTGGAATGTCCGTCTCCCTCTGGAAACAGGTTTGGCTGCGCGTGTAAGTCCTTATACTCTCCAAAGTATTCTACCTCAACTGATCATTTCATTAATTTTCGATGAAAGAAATATGAGGAGTTGAACTTCAAGCTTNATTGCGCTGAAATGTTATCGATAGCAAATGGGCTCCGTTACTGCCCATTTATTTTCGATGATGAAGTCTTCAAATTGACGATCAACACCGTTGAATATAATCTATACCACCTTAAGTATTTAGAAATCAAATTTTAAATCTTTTTAACATAATTGGCTTAATGATCAAATGGTTTTAAAATTTGTAATTTTAATTATCGATATAAGACATTTTCTCGTCTAACAGTGTAAAGATATCTAAATCAATTAAATTTTAATTAAATTTTTTTAAAAAAACTGTTTAGAACAGAATTTATAGTCTAGATCTTGATTATAAGATTCCTATCATCACTTTTTAAAGAATATTTATTTTTAATCGTCATTTTGATGAACAAGACAATTATATTGAGAAAATATAAAATTTGGTTTCTAGAAATTTCAAATAGTATATATTATATTCAACAGTACCGATCGTTGATTTAGAAATTTCATCATCGAAAATAAATGAATAACGGTAAAACTAGTTTTCAGTTTGTTATCTGTTTTTTTACGTATTTCAGCTCAACTATATATATATATATATATATATATATATATATATATATATATATATATTNATTTCTGCTGCTTTCTTAATAGTGTTTTTCCTCCTATCTCTGATTCTCTTTGATGGAGTTACTGCAGAGTAGACTTCAGATTAGAATAGACACCATTCTCGTTTTGTTATGTAAGTAGTTGACTGTCCTTTTTTTATATTTAGAGTAAGTATTTTTTTTTTTTAGAAATAGGTAGCACGCTACCTGTTTTGTTTATTTTATTTAAAAATAAACTTAGCTAAAAATATTAATCAATTAGGATTCGAACTTGGGAACTCGGATATCAACCACCAAATCCTTTGCCACTTGCTCTAGGGATAGTCGGTGAGTAAGTATTTGGATTATGTTGAATTCTGAATTGGCATATATATCTTGGATTTTTTTTGGCTTAATAATACTATACTACATTGTAATTTACAAATTGTTTTTTTTTTTAATGTCTACACTACAGTACAATGTAATAGTGTAATTAAGCCTTTTTTTTTTACTTCAAAACTGACATGATTTGAAATTTAAATGCAAGGCTTTGATGCTCCATCTCTTCCTCTCAATTATTCTATTGATTTTTTTTTTCTTTTGGAGTCTTCTAAAATACTTGAATTATTTTAAAAAAAGGTTGCAAAATAGTTTGTTTACCATATATTTCGTGAAGTTATATTCTGGCACATGGCAGAGTATACATTTTTTACAAAATGTTGTTTACAATAATAATTTAAGATAAATTTTATACATTTTTTTTTATCTAAGTTAGATTTGTGATAGGATGATACAATGGAGGACCATGGGGTGCGGGGAAGGAAGATCCCAATACACCCCTCGCACAAAGACCACATCGTCACACTATCCTCCAACAAGAAAATGTCCACTCCCTCCACAGAGACAAGGGGACTAGGGAGTATTATTTCAACCTGACACGTGACAGTGAAATTATTCATTAGGGTGCGCTACTTCATAACCACTTGAATACTGCACCCTTGTGATACATACCAGCTTTTAGCCTTTTACTGCTTTTAAGGTGTGGCTCCCACCTCTCTCACATACGTGCTTCCAACAATCAAAAGCACTTTTCCAAATAATAATCTCCTTTAAAAGCCAAAGAGAGAATATAAAATGCTCTAGTTAATATATACTGCTATGAGCTGGGGACCTTTAACAACAAAAATTAGCATCAAAAGCCTGGAGACAATAGCGTACGTGCATCCTATAGTATTTGTTTCTTATAACCAACCACTGGAATGATGGACATATCTACCTACATGTGACAGCTTATTTCTTTTTCTTTCTCTTTGTATTTCTTTTATAGATGTAGATATTATATCTGCCTTGAGATATGTAAAGAGGGGGATTTGAAGGGTTTTGAGGGCGAATCACCGCTGCCAGAATTTGGAATGTCCGTCTCCCTCTGGAAACAGGTTTGGCTGCGCGTGTAAGTCCTTATACTCTCCAAAGTATTCTACCTCAACTGATCATTTCATTAATTTTCGATGAAAGAAATATGAGGAGTTGAACTTCAAGCTTATATTAATATGATTAAAATTTAATACTATATATATATATATATATAGTTGCGCTGAGATGCTATCGATAGCAAATGGGCTCCGTTACCGCCCATTTATTTTCGATGATGAAGCCTTCAAATTGACGATCAACACCGTTGAATATAATCTATACCACTTTAAGTATTTAGAAATCAAATTTTAAATCTTTTTAACATAATTGACTTAATGATCAAAGGGTTTTAAAATTTGTAATTTTAATTATCGATATGAGATATTTTCTCGTCTAACAGTGTAAAGATATCTAAATTAATTAAATTTTAATTAAAATTTTTTTTAAACTGTTTAGAACAGAATTTATAGTCTAGACCTTGATTATAAGATTCATATTATTACTTTTTAAAGGATATTTATTTTTAGTCGTTCATTTTGATGGATGAGACAATTATATTGAAAAAATATAAAATTTAGTTTTTAAAAATTTTAAGTAGTATAGATTATATTCAATAATATCGATCGTTGATTTAAAAATTTTATCATCGAAAATAAATGAATGATGGTAAAATTAGTTTTCAGTTTCTTATCTGTTTGTTGCGTATTTCAGCTCAACTAGATATACATATTTTTGAGGTGATGGTAATGGAAGGTAAGTTGTTAACAGGTAAATGGATGACGTCGAGGTAAAACAGTCAAAGAGCGAAGTATTGACTCTGGGCGTGGGACCTACCTGCCACGCCGGCAGTGCTAGCTATTTTAGCCGCTCACGACTCACGAGAGAGCTACTGTTGCAAGGACCAGATAAGCACACCCCCCTTATTCACAAATCCCACTCCCTCTCCCCCATTGGCCTTCCTCCATCCCGATTCCCCCGACACCAACGACACCAACGGCGTTCACATTCGTACCCCATTCGGCGCACACTATATCACCACAGTATTAAATTAATTTGCTGGATTCTAACACCATTTGGGGTCCGCGAGGCCTCTGCTTTTTTGGCGGGTAAAAACACCACTCTGTAATCCGTATCGACAAAATAAATTAGCAAAAACCGCAGCGCTCAGAACCTTAAAAAAAAGAAAAAAAGAAAAAAAAAGAGGTCCTCGCCCCCATTTTCCCACGCGCACTCTCTTCACTCTCTCTTTCTCAGTGGTGGGATCGTCTCTAGGGTTAGGGTTCGGTTAACCGCCCCCCTGAGTCGACTAGGGTTTTTCCTGCTTTATCTTTTTTCCCCTTTTATCTCTCTAACGCTTTTGGATCGTCGAGGGGGGGATCTTCGCGGGCCCGCGCCATTCATTGCTCGGAGTTGATAATGTGGAGCTTCTTTTAGATGCTTTGGTACCTCGCATCGGTGGAGTAGTTGCTCCCCTTAATGTGCCCACATTTCCATCTCGTTGGTAAATCTCCGATCCCCTTCCGCGAAGTTGTGATTTGTTAGCTGTTCTAGAGCTGTGATCTCTTTGAAGACGAGGTTTTTCTCTTTTGATCGACCTCAGATTCCCTATTTATTATCTAGAGAAGGGATTTTGGCCCTAGAAAGGAGTAATGTGGTAGGTTCTCACATGGGGTTAATGTTTCACTGTAGGTGTGCTAGATTTTGGGCGGAAAGGACACAACTTGTGGGCTTTCCATTGAAAGGCCAGTGAGTTTTAGCTATTTATAGCTCCTCTCTCTCTCTCTCTCTCTCTCTCTCTCTCTCTCTCTGATATGCACAAAACCCTTCTTGAAATGCTTCAGATGTTTCTTTAAGAAACAGTAGTTTTGAGTTGTTGTTGGAGGGGGAAATGGGGCTCCTCGTAAGAGTGTTCCTGCTATCTCTGCTTCTTGTCTCATCTTTAGCACAGCTTCCATCACAAGATATATTGGCCCTCCTTGCATTCAAGAAGGGGATAACTCACGACCCGACCGGGTTCATCGCCGATTCGTGGAATGAGGAGTCGATCGACTTCAACGGTTGCCCTTCCTCCTGGAATGGTATAGTTTGTAACGGAGCAAATGTGGCGGGTGTTATCCTCGACAACCGAGGAATCTCCGGCATTGCCGATCTCTCCGTCTTTGCCAACCTCACGATGCTCGTGAAGCTCTCCATGGCCGACAACAACTTCTCAGGGAGCCTTCCGGCCAATCTGGGTGACCTCAGGAGCTTGAAGTATTTGGATGTTTCCAACAATGGCTTCTCCGGGCAGCTCCCCGAAGGCGTCGGGAAGCTCCAGAGCCTGCAGAACCTTTCGCTGGCTGGGAACGACTTCTCGGGGCCTCTTCCTGATTCAATTGGTGGGCTTTCTTCTCTTCAGTCTCTAGATTTAAGCCGGAACTCTTTCTCGGGCCCGCTTCCTGATTTCTTGAAGAGTCTTAGAAGCTTGGTTTCTTTAAATCTCTCGTATAATGCCTTTACGAAGGAAATTCCCTCCGGGCTCGGAATGATTTCTACTCTCGAGTATGTTGACATGAGCTGGAACCAACTAGATGGCAGTGTGGATTGGAAATTTCTGGTCGAATCAAGTGTTATTCATGTTGACTTCAGTGGGAATTCACTCACTACGGCAAACCCAAAGGAGCTCAAGGCTTTGGCAGAAATTTCAGAGACTGTTAAGTATTTGAATCTTAGCAACAACCAATTGAGTGGAACGCTCATTGACGGAGTGGAGCTTTCCACATTTGGGAGGTTGAAAGTGCTGGATTTGAGCAATAATCAGTTATCAGGGGATCTCCCTGGGTTCAATTATGTGTATGATCTCGAGGTTTTGCGGCTTGGGAACAATGCTTTCACTGGTTTTGTACCCAGTGGTCTACTCAAGGACAACACTCTGGTGTTAAGTGAGTTGGATTTGAGTGCTAATAATCTTTCAGGTATGCAAAATACTATTTCTTCTTTCAGGTATGCAAAATACTATGTTCAAAAATGGAATTGAACAAAATGAATATACTTCCCATTTTTATCTTTTTGCTTTCATTGCCTGTGCTAGTACATGTTATGATTATTTCTTGTCAGAGACTTTGAGAAGTGTTATAATCTTCTGCAAATGGTGTACAATGCGAATATTATTTTATAAATTAACAAGTTGAGCAACTCTAGTATTATTCCCTTCAAGCATAACAGTTGAGTAACCATAGTGTTATAATCTACTGTGGATGGTGAACAATCCGAGTATTATTGTATACAATATCATGCTGAGTAACTAGAGTATTATTACCTTTGAGCACTACTACAGAGACATAATTTTCACTCCAGTAAAGATATTGTTGATAAGGTTGACATTTATAAATGCTAGCTTGAAAAGTTTTAACATTCTTCTGATTAATCATTAATAACTCTTTATGGTTGCTCTTTCACATTATTTTGTCAATCTATGCTGCGACCATTGATAGTTACCTGACATAGATTAAATTCTAATTTGTGAGCATTTTGATTTCACTGATTTGTGCTGTATATTATATGATATGTTTGTATCAGTGTTTAGATCTGTGCAGATAGATGCTCATAAAGTCATCTTTTTAGTTTGATATTCTTTAATTTAATTTGCAAGCTTTTTATTAAATTACTTTTTGAGTTTTAATGGTCACAAATTATCAGTTTAGGCAATAGCGCAGAATCTTCAAGACATGCATGTTGTGTTCTCTTTGTTATTCATATCTCTTGTTTACCATTGTTTTTTAGCGTACTAACATGACTATGGATATCACAGGGCATATCAATATGATCACATCGACAACTCTACGAGTCCTTAATCTTTCATCAAATGCCATTTCTGGAAATCTTCCATTGCTTACAGGAAGCTGCACTACTTTAGACCTATCAAGCAATCAATTTGGTGGAAATTTATCTGTGATTGCTAAATGGGCAAATGACCTTGAATACATTGATCTTAGCCAGAATCAGTTGACAGGTTCCTTTCCAGAGGTGACCTCACAGTTCTTACGGCTAAACTATCTAAACCTCTCGCATAATTCCCTAACGAACACCATTCCAGAAATTATTGCCCAATATCCCAAACTTACTGTTCTAGACCTCAGTTCCAACCAATTTAGTGGTCCTATACTAACTGATTTGCTTACCTCCTCCACTTTACAAGAGCTTTACCTCCAAAACAATTTATTGATAGGGGCCATTATGTTCTCACCGTCAGCATCAAATAGATCCAATCTTCAGGTGCTTAATCTTTCTGGGAACCGTTTTAATGGCAGTTTTCCTGATGATTTGGGCTCTTTAACTGGTCTTCAAGTGCTTGATTTATCAGCAAATAACTTTTCAGGTACTTTGTCTCCTGCTGTTACTAAGTTAATTTCTCTCACATCTCTAGACATATCTCTAAACCACTTTACCGGTCTTCTTCCTACAACACTACCGAACACGCTTACTTTCTTTAATGCGTCCTATAACGACCTATCTGGTATTGTCCCGGAGAACCTACGGATGTTTCCAGATTCTTCTTTCCACCCTGGAAACTCCAGATTAGAATTCCCTGGCGGCCCACCTGGTTCTGGTAACACTCCATCTGAAAATTTTGGGCACAAGCAACTCAAAACATCCATCAAAGTTGCGATAATAGCAGGTGGTATAGTTATTCTACTAATTCTAATCCTTTTGTCCATTATATGCCATTATAAGAGGATTTCAAGGGGATCTGGCTCAGAAAAGGTGTCAGATAAAAGTGCTCAGAGAAAGAGCTTGCCGGAAACTGCTGGTGGTAAAGGTGAAGAAGCTGGTGGAGGGGCTTCTGTGGTTTCAGCTGATGACCTTAGGGCTTCTCGGAAAGGCTCGACATCTGAGATGATTACCCCACTTAATCCAGAAGAGAAATTGGCTGCTATCGGTGGATATTCGCCTTCTAAAAACAGCCGATTTTCATGGTCACCTGAATCTGGTGAGACGTACGTTCACGAAAGCCTTGGAAAACTAGATGTTCGATCGCCGGATAAGTTGGCAGGTGAATTGCACTTCTTGGATGAAACAATAACACTAACGCCGGAGGAACTATCACGGGCCCCAGCTGAAGTGTTGGGCAGGAGCAGTCATGGAACTTCTTACAGGGCGACGCTTGATAATGGGGTTTTCTTGACAGTCAAATGGCTTAGAGAAGGCGTAGCGAAACCAAAGAAGGAATTCTCAAAAGAGGCTAGGAAGTTTGCGAATATTAGGCACCCTAATGTCGTCGGGTTGAGGGGGTATTATTGGGGCCCTACACAGCATGAGAAACTCATCTTATCAGATTATGTTTCGCCAGGGAGTCTTGCCAGTTTTCTTTATGGTATGGTTTCCGTATTAATTTAATTATTTTATCATTACTTGGCTATGTTTGACGAGTAATACATGGGAGCATATTTTGCTTTTCGTGTATACCTGGCAATCTTGATTTATTCTCTTTCCGAACTTAGAAGCTTCCTACGTACAAATTGTGCAAATTCATTATTTGTATCAACAAACACTGCTCCTTCCAGATTGTGTATTTTTCATTTGAGTTGCTTACTTTTTTCAGACCGACCTGGAAGGAGAGGCCCGTCGCTAACCTGGGCCCAGCGGCTCAAGATAGCTGTGGATGTTGCACGTGGCCTAAACTATCTCCATTTCGACCGTGCCATCCCACACGGGAATCTCAAAGCAACTAATATCCTACTCGACGGCCTTGATCTCAATGCCCGTGTGGCGGACTACTGCCTCCACCGCCTGATGACCCAATCCGGCACAGTCGAACAAATCCTCGATTCTGGTGTCCTCGGATACCGCGCACCTGAGCTCGCGGCTTCCAAAAAGCCCTCCCCTTCGTTCAAGTCGGATGTTTATGCCTTTGGTGTGATTCTTTTGGAGCTTCTGACCGGTAAATGTGCAGGTGATGTAATTTCTGGAGAGGAGGGTGGTATTGATCTGACTGATTGGGTTCGACTAAGGGTGGCGGAAGGGCGCGGGTCGGATTGTTTCGATCCAGTCATGGCTTCTGATTTAGCTAACTCAGCCGCATCTAAGGGAATGAAGGAAGTGCTGGGTATCGCGTTGCGATGTATCAGACCCATTTCAGAGCGGCCAGGTATCAAGTCTGTGTATGAGGATCTGTCATCTATTTGAGGATGGGAGCGCTAGCAGTGTTCGTAGTGTAAAACATCGTTTTGTGAAAATGCAACTGTTGGCATCCCCTTGATGCCGGCAATTGAAATCGCCTTCGGTGGTGGCTGCATCGTAAATTGTTTGCTAGTTTTAGGCTTCCAGTTTAATGTATTTTTTTTAGTAGGCAAGATCTACTAATTTAAGAGTACCTTTCTTGTCAACTTTATGGTTTTTGAGGTTGTGAATAGCAATCCAACCGAATTAGGATAAATTGCTTTCTCTGTTGTTTCATTAGCGGTATTTTTAAGTGCGTGTGAATTTGTGATTGCCTGCAAACTAGCCGAGTAGAAAGTAGAATACAGCATCGAACCGGAGACATGCTATGGTATGGTAGAGTGTGGTACGTTGTGATTTTGTTTTTTCTTCGCTGATTATTGTTTTTGATTTGTGCCTAAATTTATGAGCTCTGATTGCGCACTATGGTTACTACAAGGTTTTCTGCAGCTGCATGTTAATCTAAAGCTGCTTTTGTCCTAAGAGTAATAGCACTTGTAAAACTAATGTTTTCTAGGGGTGAACTAATAAATTTAAGGGTAAGTTAGGTGACACTTTACTCAAACTTTAATTTGCTATGATTTTTAATTTGAAAATTTAAAATTATTTAATAGTCTCACAATCCTAAATTTAACCGCCTCTTGGCAGATTTTAGCACTGAAATGCCATGGAAGCCTTCTATGACAATCTTATCTCAGAGTTGTTCTAAAGAAAGTAAATCCGCAGTTCTATGCTTTTTGGTACAAAATGATGCACGGATAAGCAGTTACATGTTTGCAAAATTGACAGCTAAGAAAAGTTGGACGCTCTTTAAATTGGTTGGATCGACCACACTGAGCACTTGTAACGGATGGGGTACCCTATTTAGCCCTGATGCATAGACAATGACAATGCGAAAACATTACGAATGAAAGAAGATTACTGCACATGGGCTTTATATTCGCTAGCCGGCCTTCTCAGATTCTGGAGAACCCAATCACCGAAGTACGCTTCTGGTCTTTGATTTCGACACCGACTCAATGATTATGTACATCCACCTGTCGAGCATTCCTGTATTGATAAGAAAATATGTTAGTATTGAACTTCGCAACAGACCCTGAAAAGAAGAAGAAGAAGATAGCTAAAACTAATGACGTATCCCCAACCAACATAGAGAGAGAACAACAGAAGAACTCGTATATTAAGCAAGTAAAAATAGAGAAGAGCACAACAATTTTACGCCTGAACAATCTACTAAAAGCTGTAAATTTAGAGGATTTGATAAGATGATTTATCCAATAAAAAGAACAAATGATATGCGAGGGGAATGAGCTCGTAATGCCAATCACCATTTTATGGTAACCAAAACTGTATGAGAGTTTGTTCTCAGGAATATTGCATATGGAATTTTCGCAAGGCTTGTGAATTAACCAGCAATCTTTTCCTATCATGATTTCTTCGACAACAAATGTTAGTTACTAACCAAGTTGGGTCCTGGTATATTCTTCATGAACTAGAGTAATTAAAATGGAAAAGTAATAATGATCAGATGGGTGGTCTTACTATTCGTTTGATGTTATTAAGCGCACAGACATTCCTTCTGATCATTTCTAGAACTTGGAAAAGTAGTAGAAAGTAGTAGGCCTCTTTGCGCAAATACATTGCGTCAACGTCAATATATCTAATTCAAACATAATTGCTACATCTGCTAACAAGGAATTTCCAAAAGATTTGATCTACGATTCATTCCTAGATAAAGGGTTCATACTCCAGAGACAAAAAGCCTAAAGACCACGTAATCTTTATTTATATTCACCTTAAAATTGCTATAATCAAGTTTGACAGATGACTTTTTTCAAAGTTAATCTTCTTTCTTCTTTAGGGTCCGATAATAGCAAAACTAATATCATCGAAGGTAGAAACTAAAATGATTGATCAGTACAAAAAAAACAAATTCAACACAAGGAATTGAATAAAATAAAGCATGCAATGACATAGAAACAAGAACCTGTGAGCGCAAATGTGCCACCAAGAACTGCACAAAGACGTGTAATAAAGTGCAGGAAACTGCGCCGTTCTTCTCTAATTGTCACAGTAATTGGAGAGAGATCATACAGAAAGTAAACAGCTGCATAATGAAAAAGGGTTGTAAATATAGAGCAATTCAGGGTGAACAACAATTCTGTACATGTACGATATATTGCCAACCTGGCCAAGACCTATCGGTCTCACGTATAGGTAGAAAGTATTCTGTTACAGAAAATTGATTTGTAGGCAATACTTCTTTTGAGAGATATCTGTACTCCGTAGGTACAATCTGCATGACAAGTAACACATTCTCAGGAAAATAAATTTTGCAAGACCTAGACTATGCAACTTTAGGTTTATAAGTATCATATTTGATCTACAATTTTCCACTCCGCAAATTTTTCTCGTTTCTGATATAAGTTTGGCCTTCAATATTTTACCCTGTTCACAAAGAAAACAAGGGTACAACTATCTACCTATTTCTTTACAGTAGGAAGACTATACGATAATAGGAAGGTTTACCTTGATGTAGTACTTGAAAGTTCCACTTGCATCATGCAGGATCCTGGTCGTTCCATCAAGTGGATTATGAATTCCTGGGTACTTTGGGCCAAATGACAAGTCATGAATGATGTGACTGACATTAACATGACTTGATCCTTCAAAAATCTTCACACAGAGGAAAGATGATATCAGTATCTAGTTTACAAAGAAAAGATGTATATTTAAACGTGACAAATCTATCATATGAACAGAAAACTTTGCTAGAAAGAAGAGCACAATTCAAAACAATGTAATGCTCGAATTAATTTTTTTCCCCTAGCACAAGGTAATATTGGAATCTCATAACTCTACACTAGGTATCCAATGACTGATTCACGAAAAAGTACTTTCAGACCATCATGGATGGATAATCTGATGAAAAACTGCATCCGTGAATTTGTAACAGTTCACAAAAGCACCAACGAGTAAGTGATAAGTCAGGCAATAACTGCTATCAAGTGACAAGTCAGGTATAACCTAAAGCTATTGTTTGGTTGGGGGTTAAGGGGTGGAATAACCCCTTAACCCCCATTTTATCCCCAAACACCTCAAAAAATGGGTGGGGTTAGCTAACCCCACCTCAAATAAATTATTC
The DNA here is from genome assembly GCF_001540865.1 of Ananas comosus. Lineage (NCBI taxonomy): Eukaryota > Viridiplantae > Streptophyta > Magnoliopsida > Poales > Bromeliaceae > Ananas > Ananas comosus. The sequence continues at coordinate 1,803,153 of NC_033627.1, read as the reverse complement.
CGGGTTAGCTAACCCCACCTAACCCCACCAAACTCCAACCAAACACTATTTTCTATTCATAATAACCCACTATCTTTCTTATCACACCTACTCCAACCAATCATTATCTTCTTATCCCATCTACTCCAACCAAACATTATTTTTCATTATTCTAGACTAACTCCAACCCCCAACCAAACACAAAAAAATTTTAACCCCACTTTAACCCTGAACTTAACTCTATCCTTGGAATAGCTACTTTTTCCTTAACCCCGAACCAAACGGAGGCAAAGAGTTCGGCTCCTTTAAAGCTTTGAGCCCCTCGGTAAATCTAAATTTAGAGCTCCTTAGTAAAAAATTTAGACCGTTATACTTTTGAGCCAGAATTACCTAGTAACAGAAAAGATTAAATTGCTACACATAGAATCCTTAATGACTTACCAAGAGGTAGGTCGGATCAGCCAGTATGCAAGAATATGATTCTCAGTTGACCTCTAAAAATGTGACAAACAGGTAGAACTTCCAGTTTTTGTCTTCAAGGGGAAAAAAAACAAACCCTAGTCGTGCCAGGATCTACTTAGTAATTCATAAATTGTCAAGGACAAACATCTTGCAAGCAAGCAGCATGATCAGATAGTCTGGTATTCCTTCTATAACCTATGTTTGTGGCATCTCATTCCCTCCATCATAGCCTCAATTTAGCATCAAAGGTGCTTGCCCAAACACTTTACTGTAGTGGGTCAACATTGGGTACCCACTTGACACCTAATTTAGTCAAGTAGATTAAGTATTTACTGCTAAAAGATGCATAATGATGAAGTTTGTTTATCACAGAATTTCCGAGAAAAATCATTTGGCATATTTATAAGGAATTTAAGTGATTATAGAATACCAGAAGAGAGTTTTAGATAAGTAACCTGTTGAGCAACAAAAATATTTAATCCATGCACTGAGAGATGAAAGTTACCAGCAACTCTTTGCACATCTAAAACTCCATATACCTGTGAAAGTTGACATTCTACTTCGTTAGTCCTGAAAAAAAAAAGCAGCTAAAAAGACATAAGCATTCAATATTGTCGTAGAACGAATGAAATTATAATGAACATAGGGATAACATACTCGGCACCCTTCACTGTTCGCCATTGCATGTTTCACATTCTTAATCATTTTCTCAGCATCTGAGTTAAAAGTATGCTCTTGTTTTTTTTGAGAAGAATCCTCATGATGATCATCACCATGATCTGTTTGAAAATCAACAAAGAATCAATACATAAACAAATGTTTTCTAAGACAGGGATTAGACAAATCCAGAATAGGCTGAGTGAGGGTCTATTTTACATAAACAAGGTTTTAACCTTTGTAGTTTTTACAATTGTGCTACACAGCAAGCATTGTTGCCTAATATTTGTTAATTCCAGTCAATGCCCCCAGCACATGACAAAAAAAATGATGAGATCTGTATGCACTTGTCAAATTATCTCATGTTCATAAGATGATCACTGTTTACACTAAAGTGCAGTGGATTTTACAGTTGAATGTGTTACAATACCAAATAATATTGACCCTTCTTGTTACCAAGCCAGAGTACTCTTGTTCAAGAATTTCCATGCGGTGCGCGGCACTGTGCCAATTTGTGGTATGTACTGCCCTGACACATGCAAGACGCTGCATGTAGCTCCTTCACTCACATGCTTTGGCACATTTTTGAGCCTGACTCCTTTTTCTGTTCTTATCTTAATTATCCTAATATGTTGTAATTGCTTTAGAACACCTACTATCTTTGCAAAATTAAAAAAGGTATAGTTTATGCCAAAAATTATCTAAAAGTAGTTCATGGCTGCTAGGAAGCTTGCATTCAAGTTACCAAAAATGAGAATAATTCAAGGAGCTAAATCTAACCATACTACAGCTAGTTTATTGCAAAAGGAATGGAAACTTAATCATTAAAACATACACCAATTGAAAAGAAACAATTGCTATACCAACAGATTAGATTTTGATAAACTTACCATGCTCATGAGTAGAGTGTTCCTTTTCAACAAGATCAGACAAGTATTCAGTGCCAATGATATGACCCTCTCTATTCAAGCGAAGCTTCATTGTGAATTTAAAAGGACAACGGAAGGAAAAAAAAAATTAGACAATAATTGTACAAGGACTAATGACGTTGAAAGTTTTACACTATATAAATAGTTATAGGTTTACATGTGGACTAAATTCCGTAATGATGAACAATCAGGAATTTCAAACTTGCTATTGGGAGATAGATGATTTGCAACAGAAACATCCTCTGATGTCAAGCAAATGCAATGGGCAACTAATGATAATGCCCTAATATGAACACCACACTCATAACAAGGCATTACGTCTCCAAAGTTACAGATAGCAAAAAGGTCCTTGCCTTGGGCAGAGGTTGCTTTCAATATCATGGCTAACACCAAAAGTTGCTTATTCAGGTAATATATTCTCACTTTTGAAGAGCATAAATGGAAGACAGTTTGGAGGACCCACTGAACAAAGTCCAATATATTAAGATAAGGCTCATAGTAAGAACATCATACGTAAAACAGTAAAAGCATATACACCTAGCATGTTAAAATAGTATATTGTCAGTTTCATGATTCACACTTGGGACAATTTCATAGGGCAAAGTCACACAATATGAATTGCAAATAAGAGTCATTACAACAAATATATCAATGAATCAAGAAATAATATTCAAACTACTAAAGGGAAGATTCAATAAGGGCATAGTTGGTAGCATCTTCCAATGCTTCATACTATGTAGAATAGTACAATAGAAAAAAGAAAAGATAATTTCATTACCCAAGAAAAATTAAGTCATACCTTCCATATATTTGTGTCCAAGTCCACCTCATGTTTGCCAGACATATCAATTGCATCCACACTCAAAACTGAATATTAGGCATTAGTAACAGTAGAGAAGCATTAATACAAAAGTTGTGGTATAGGAGAAAGCAAAGATCTCTTTAGTGGGAATGCAAACTAATGGTAACACGTATAGAGAATATACAAACTAACCTTCACAAGGTAAAGCCGGAAATGTCATATTTATATGAATAGGAAGAGTATCTCCTCGTTTCAGATCCACAGACATCTGCCAAAGGCATCAACTGTTACCAACACCTTCTCTTCTTTTCACTTATATAACACCACCACCATCACCAAGCAACTTGTTAACGTCTCAAAAGTATAATCAGGGTTAAAAAAAAAAAAAGAACAGCTAAACACAAAACAAAAAGCACACCTACAAGTATTCATTACCATAATTTTCTTTTGACACCGAGAAATGCTAATTGTATATTGCAGCACTAATTTTGTCAATGAAGTATCCAAGACATAATATCTCAAAAACCGTAATTTCAAGGTTTCCCACAGATAACAAGCATGCATAACTTGCAAAATGTCATAGCAATGAGAGGATACAGCACACCATCTTGATGAAGAATTAGGTATTCACAAACCTGATGCACCGTGTATGTGGTGAGATAATACTTGAGCTCATGTACGAACAAGGTCACCATTATAGTGAGGCCAACAATGGACACTACAGGACAGAAAAGAAAATGAATTCCAGTTTATGAGCACGAAAATATGCCACTTTGCTATGATGCGTAAGATAAAGCACAATTGGATCCCATCAATATGAAATATATTCAATATCAAGAATAAATAAAAAAAAAAGTTATGCATCACATAAGGAGAAGTATGCACCAATGGCCCCAGAAAAGGTCTTCTGCAACAAGTGATCCTCTGCGTGGGGAAATGCATTAAAGTTCCTCAAAGCTTGCAGTTTTCCCATCGTCGATCTGTTGCCCAAATAAAACACACCAGAACATGGCATCACGATCATGGGCACGATGTGGAACAATAACTGCTCCAATTACGCACAATATGACAATTAATCCATCCACATCAGTCCAATTGAATTGACCTAACGGGTAGCATAAGGAACGAATCATCCGGGTTTACTTTTAAACCTACATGTGTACTTTTCTTGAAAAGAAACGATCTCAATCCAGGAAACAAAAGATACCTAGGGTTTTTCCTCACCGTATTAATTAGTGCTACAAAAGAAATTGCGCAAGAAAATGAATGCAAATTCCGTGTTTCAACAACTCAAAAACGAAACCTAAAGCGGATCGAAGAGAGGGACCGATCGCAGGCACCCTAGAAAACAAGAGGAGAAAATCGCAAGAAAGCGTACTGAGATTATAATCCTGTGGGAAGAGGAAGAGGATCTGGAGGCGACAACGAAGCTTCGGGGCGGAGGAGGAGGAGGAGGTGTCGCCGCAGCGCCCGATCTTGTTGTTGGAAATGAGCGAGGGCGATTAGGGTTTCGAAGAGAGATCTCCAAAGAGGGGAGAGGGAAGAAGAGAAGAGAGGCCGTATCGCTTACCAGAGGAATTCCCGATCGGCGCGACGCCAGACAGCCAAAAGGGTGAGAGCGAAGGATTTTGTGTGTTTTTTCTTTTTTTTTTTCTGAATATAATTACCTATATCGCTCTGAAATATTTTATTTATTATTAATTTTTTTATTTCAAATTATATCCATAGTATATTATTTTTGTTATTTAAGTTATATCAAATTAAATTAAAATTAAAATTTTAAAATACTTATTCTCTCAATAACTTAAGGACAAATAAAAAAAACTAATTACGGTAGAAAAATATATTTGAAAAAATAAAAAGCGAAAGATACTTTTTTCGCCCCTAATTTAAGGACAAATAATAAAAATTCATAATAATAAAGGAATATATTTAAAATTATAGAATAGTAATTTTACAGAGATAACGATTGTTTCTAACTAAGTACATATGTGAAATAATTTAAAATCTTAAAAAAATATTTTTTAACATCAGTGTTCTAAAAAAAATAAAAAAAATAAAAAAAATTTTAGAAGCATATAAGCAATTGTCACTTTTACTTTAAATTTAATTCACAAATTGTTATCGGGAGATAATAATGATTTTTTTAATAAAATTTTGGCAACGTGACTCGAAGGCAATCCAACCATACTTCCTAAGTCATTTTTGTTTTATATTATATTAATATATATCAAATATCAATATCTCTAACAATAATTTATAAAAACAGCATTGCTACATTTATAATCCAAAATAAGTTGTAACGCTACAACATCCTCATCCACAATCAGCTTTTTCTCTGTTAGTTTTATCAATTTTGTAAACTAAAAATTGAAAAGAAAATAGTAACATATCTTTGAATGAGAAGCACTAAAGATTAAGTTCTTTAATTATCTTATAATCTTAAGGCGCTACAAATTTTGAGAAGCATCCCAAGAAATTAATTAACTACTAGTGCAGTGACCCGCGCGATGCGGCGGATAGATAATATTCAATATCTAACTTTAATTTTTTCTATTTTTGAGATATGATAAATAAAAACAATTCTTTTTCCATTTTAAATATAATGCAAAAATATATATAAAATAATTTTTATTCACTTAATAATTAATTCATCAGTTGCTGAGACCAAAAAGTTGTAGCATTACAGAAAAGTCAAATCTACAATATTAACATCAATTCTAGTGCTGATGCAGCAGCAAATTCGATAGGATTTTACAAAATTGCAAGCTGTTCATAAGTAGAAGAAGTTCGATAATTGGTAACAGAAGAAAATTAATTTAGTATTTATAGTAGTCTTGTTTTTGAACATCTCTTTTTTAAAAAATGAATGATGGCAATAGATATCAAACCATGTATGTTGTCGGCAACAAATGAAACAGAAACAATAGTGAATCATAACCATTCTTCCGTCAGGAGTAGGGCGAATAGTGAAGTATAACTATTTTTTCATTTGTAGAGGGCATATTAGTAGTTGAAGCAAAAAAAAAAAAAAAAAAATTTCAAAACATTAGATAAATCAAAGTAAACAAATAAAATAATAAATACATGTAGAAGTCACCATTACTGCAAATAAATGTATTCCATCAAAGTATTTCTCAGTATTAATAGGTTTATAGCAATATAATTGTTTAGTCAAGAAAATTAATCCAAAACAGTCAGTGCTCCTAATAATTAGGCAACTATTATAAGGACATTATCTACTATTGAGCAAAACATTTTTCTTCAAAAGACATGGCATTTTAAATGCTAAGTACAACATTCATTCATTTTCCATTTCTGATGCAGAATCTTCAATGCATCTGTAGTAAGACATTACTCGAGTTTTAGGTAAAAGAATACTTATAAAATTAAAATAGATAGAAGTGAAAATAAAAGTATTTGAAGACAAAAAAATAAAAATTCAGTGATAACAAAAGAGGTTGAAAAAAATTAAATGAAACACAATATGAATATACACAAAGACATAGTTTCAATAATCTTAGAAAGTAAAAATAGCCAAATTACAATAAAACAATTGTATAGTTTTATTACAAAAATGTCCAATCTATACCAGCCGAGAAGAAAGTCATGACTTGTAAAGCAAAGCATGTAAGAAATAGCATATTGTTAAGTCATGTGTAGCAATTCTTACATCTTGATGATTGAAATTATGCTACCAAGAACTAAGCGATAAAAAAAAGAGCATACCAAGCTCAGCAATGATAAAGCAAACACTTTGAGAAAAAAGACCACATAACTTCACCAAAATCTACCAGTGAAAAAAAAATAAAAAGTCAAACTGCACTTTCAAACTAAAAGCATAATGTTTGCTCTCTTCAATATATATTCCACGTGGTGAGTAAAGTATCAAAATATAATATAAATAATAGTATTAATAAAAAATAACATACAATTAACCAAACCAAGTGCGATGAATGAACAAAACAGTTTCAATATCAACATGCACCTTTGCTCCCTAATTCTATTTAATATGTGGTTTGTATGCGATATGTTTTTTTTGCTCCACTTTAGTTTCTTCATAATTTCACTTTCAAGGTTTCTGGTTCTATGTTGACTCAAAAGATTGATGCATTGATGCCTGGCCGAACTATCACATTCGTATCTTTGAATGAGACCATATTTGATTTCGAATTATCACCCTCTCAATTTTAATTATGTTAGTTCGCCCTCTCAATTTTAATTATGTTAGTTCGAACTACTTTCTTAACTTTAACTGTGGATCCAAGGCCCTAACCTCTTTGGCGGCTACTTGGTGGGTTGTCTGGACGGAAAGGAACAACCTCATCTTCCTCTCGAAGAGCCCCAACGCCACCCGTGCGCTAGAGCGTGCTGTCCTACTTACGAAGCTTTGGACTGAACTTGAGGCATCACCCAACGCACAACACTACATTTAATCCTCTTTGCTTAACTCTTTTAGTTTTCTTGGAACTTTTTCGTCTTTTTTCCATTTTTTTTTTGGATTTCTGTTCTTTCTTGCTGTTTGTCTCTTGTCTCGGAAGCCCTAGCAGCTTCCATACTATTTCGCCTAGTTCATTTCTCAATGAATGAAGCAGGTAGCTACTCTACCTCTTTTCTCAAAAAAAAAAAAAAACTGTGGATTTATCAGCTTCATAACTAATGAGTTGATAATAGCCAACAACACCAGCATTGAGTCAGCTAAAGAGCATCCAAAATAGAAATAGTCAAATACTGCCAACAATCTGAATAAGCTTAGTTAAGTAATTCAAAACAAACAAAAATTTTCTTCTTGCGAATCAAAAATTAAAATACCTGATCTTAAAGTTAGAGGCGTCTCTACACCACTACCAGGACGGCCTACCATGAATATTTTTAAATACGCAGGCCTTCTTTGAAAAAAAAAGGAGTAAAAAAAGAGAGAAATGAGAAATTTGTTGCATATGTAGAAACAAAATTATTTTTCCATTGTTGCTGCTTTAGCCCGGAAATCCATAGTAACACTATTCTTAATTTGCCACTCCACAGTTCATGCTCTACTGTATATGCAAAATTCTCTGCAGCTTTTCTACTCAAAACCAACAAAATATAGTACATTTATGCCAATTTTCAAATAATTTTACTGATAACATGATAACATGAATAACATGAACAAAATTATCAACTGTTTAATGCAGTGGTTTGGCACCTGAGAGCAGGTGTTGAGGTCGAGGTTTTGAACCCTGCATGTGCTTTTATCGGATGCTCAGCTTCCTAACTTTGGTGCTAACAAATTGTAAATTTTATGAAGAATTCTTGGGGTTGGGCCTCTGGGCAAGAAAGCAATATCTAGGAATGTTCTATTTATTAAAAAAAAAGAGAAAAAAAAACACCTGCGACTACTATAGAGGATCTATAGGCTCCTAAAACTTCATATTTAATAGCTTGATTTTTGGTAATTTGTTGTATTTACCTGGTAATGTAGCTTCCTAGCAAGAAAAAGTATAGGCCAAGTTGCCTAACAGGGTCAGAATAATAGTGTCCACAAAATAGATCTTAAAGTCATCGGAAGCATGATAATTAAAGTGGAAAATCTATTAGAACTTAAAATAGGAGACTAAGACTCAAAAGTTATATTAGCAAAAAAAAATTGCTAATGAAGATGCACGTAGCAACTTAGAGCATGGAATTGCATACAAATATCAGGTTATTCACAATAGCAAGTGTGCAGCGCTTATTAGCAACCAGAGGAGCAACAAATATTGAAATATTCGCTACAGAACATATGTTACTAACCACTGATGTCTATGTGTCCTGGAAGTGAGATCGGCGTCTCTGATAGCTGCAATACAGAGAAGAAACATTAGCTTAAGTCGATAAAATATAACCATCTATAATCAAAAGGATATGAAAGATGCAAGAAAGATGCTTTTGCTGACACCATCATCTGCAACCTCACAAACTATATTTTTGATTCAAATCAATAGGTAACCATTGCAGTATCACCAAACAATCTGTAAGCCACAGTGAACATTAAAAAAAGAAAAAATACAAACATAAAGGGAAGAGCCTGACCGTAGAGCTTGTCTACTATATTGGAGTAGCATTTGATATTTGTTAACTTCTTCACTAATCATAGAATCAAGCTTTGAGCTGCTCTAAAAAAAGAAAAAATATATTATTAATAATGATTCAGAATCTATGAATGCCATTTAAACTCTTAGAGAAAATGCATCGAATAGCTGGCTTGCATGGTAAACAAATGTGATACCGTGATCTCCGAACAAATGATGACCTTGTAGAACTCTTCTTAAACCCAAACAAACCAATCTCAGATTAAACAAATACTGATACAAAACAAATTTAGTATCTATTGTTGCAATACATCTTGCTATATCCTACTAAATATATTGCACGCATGTAGTGGTAGTAATTTTCATCCAATCTAATAAAGCTTTTAATGCCATAAATTTAATGTTGGATCATAGAGGGGGAGATGTAGGGTTTTGGGAGTGCTCACATTGACGCGAGCGGCGGAGAGGTGGGAGGTGGCTGACTCGCCGAGGAAGAATTCTCGACCGCCAGTGACACCCCTTGCGCAGGTGAGAACCACCGCCTCCGCCACAGTCGCCGTGACGCTGTCGTGGAGCGTGCTATAGGGTTTCTTTGAGTCCAACAAAGCAGACATCAATGGAAGCTTCTAGTTTCGAGAGGGTTCGGGAGGCGACGGCGCCGTCGCCATGGCCCTGTTGAGAAAAGCATCTCCACCCCTTGCTATCTTTTTTCTATCTGGTTATTAGGGTTTTGAGGAGGGAGATGAGGAAGCGTAGAGAGGGATCGAAGAGGCGGGGAAGGGATCGAAGAGGCTGGGGAGGGATCTAAGCGGCGGGAGGGATCGAAGCGGTGGGAGGGGGAGGGATTGAAGAGGCGGGGCAGGGATCGAAGCAGCGTGAGTGGGGGAAGGATTGAAGAGGCGGAAGCAAAGTAACTAATGGGATCTGACGTGGCGTGGTGACGTGGGATTAAATTAGTCAGGATTAAGGTAAACATGACACGTGGCAAAGAAAAACGGGGATTAATAGAGGTTATAGATGGCTCATTAATATTTAGGCATTCGGATGCGGATAATTTGGGCCAAACCCGTTGGGCCGTTGGACTGATCCAAATCGTGCCAAATGTAATTAAAATTAAAGACCCGTAACTTTGGGCCTTGATTAGGCCAATGCATGTCATGGCCCAGCTCAAATTATAGGTGCAGTATATTTTACTACCGGTGTGTTAGGCTCGCGCTATCTAACTGCGATTAATAAAAATCTTACATAAATCTTTTTAGATTACTGTATTTGATTTTTTGTTTTACTGTGTTTGGTTTATTCCATATGTAATTCAGTCAATAATACAAAATTATTAGCTATTATAGAAGAGGTGGGTATCTTGCGTAACCGGTATAGAGTAATCCTATATCTTATGAAAAATTACCAAATTACTCTTTTACACTTCATAAATCTCTTCTCACCTCTTCGTTTCAATCATAAAGGGTTCTATCCTCCTATCTATCTTTCTGTTCTAAGGTTTTGAATCAATACTCTATCTTTCTTTCTCTTCCAAACACAAAATTACTGAAAGACAAATCAAATACAGTAATCTTATATATATGCATGTTCGATATTATATTGCTACACTAAATCAAACACATTAATACAATATTAGTAGTAATCTAATTTATAAAAATTAGATTTATGGCTATGTTTAAATAGCTAGAAATGTCATATAGCGTGAATCAAAGTGTCCCCTATATATTATTTCCAATCAATATATGAAACTTCATATTCGATATCAAAAACCAAACAAAAACATAATTTGTTCATCCATTTATATCTGTAACCTACACAGTCCCAATTCCATTACAAGTTTCTCTTTTTGTAGTTTAATTTGTACTACTTTTTTGGAGTTCTCTTTTTTTTTATCTTATTTTTTAGTGTGACCTCTATGCATGTATTTTGTGCTTTATCCTGTTGGAATTTTCTTTCCCTCGATTATACGGGCACTGCTTTTGTCCTCTCAAACCTTCAATGTAATTTCTCGGAACGTCGGTGGATAATCAAACAAGGGTGGCAATTTATTACTAATGAATTATTTCTGCGCATATATGTTGTCTATTCAATAAAAAACAAGAATCATAAATGTTGATCTGATAGAAGTCGTACTAAATTTGGTACCTTTTCTCTTTTTTTGATTATAGAGTTTAGTTACCATTTTTTACTATTCCAGATAATCATAAATAGTTAAAAATTTAAATCCTCAGTCCCTATATTAAATTAGTTAGAATAAAATTATGAATAATTCACTTTGTGCCATATGGTAAGATACGCAACTCTATTAATTCAAGCCCAGCGAAAGAACCAGTTTGCATATAGATTAGTAATCTCTGCATAAATGCAAGTATATATGTGCTTTAAATCTTAGGCAACAGCACGAATCAAAGAACCCAGTTGAGTCGTAGTGAAACTATCTATTATTCCGAAACAGTTAAAAGGCTCGAACTCTTATTTTGGTTAGAGTTAACATTTCCTAGAAATAATATTCAACTTACAAATAAATACAAACTTTGTAACGTCGTTTAAAGCTTCTGACTATGTGAGCCATTTCCATGAGAACTCTTTCACCTATCAAATCTACAAAGTGCTCGACGACAAATGCATGTCGATCCACAATGCAAAAAGAGCATCAATTTAATTTCGAGTCCAACGTCGCGCATTTCCAATTATTTGTTGTACTGTAATTCAAATCAAATGATCAAATGATAATGATAATAATTTGTGGAACCCTTTGCCCCAGCTGGCTCCTTTTATTATTTTCTCTTTCTCCCCATTTTAAGTCTCCTCAACTTAACTCCATGGGAAAGTTCCAAAGATCACTTAACATTATTTGATGTAGATGTTTCTCCTAACAAATATCTAAGTTCCCCGTGCATCCAGGGTACGTCCCTTGTTGGTTCCTTGAATTGCATGGCTCAACCTCGTTTAAGACGCTGGGCCCAAATAAAAGCTCACCGAGCAGATTGGTGATGGGACACGCCGCTACAGGAAAGACAACAGCTGATTGGTTTAGAATCACTCCAATCCGTTACGACGCTCCCAACGAGTAAAAACAAGAGAGTAACGTCGAAAAAGTGAAATGTTTTGTGACCAAATACGTCGAGGATTGTAGGAGCTTCCAAGGATAGTCTCACATTAGATAGAAATGAATAACGATCAAATTATAAAAATTCGGGACCCCAATACGAATATTTTGAGTCAATAATTGCGACAGGGTGATTATCGACGTCTGATTAAGAGACTAGAGCATAACGATCACTACTGGTTCGTGTTAGTCACTCCCACACATCGTGACCCTCAATGCATTCTAATCGCTGATATATATCTTACTCGCCTCCAACATTATTCTAATATTGTATCTGATCAAATTTAAGGTTTAATTTAAGAGTATATGAGGTACCTAAAGCATTACTCATTGCTTGTAGAAAGATGTAGGTTATATACACCAGTAAGCCACATAATGCTAGGCCATATATTCTCCATCATAACAAGAAAGAAAGAAAAAAGGATTGAGTACAAATTAAGCTTATTCTCTTTGTTCCCAACTTAATTGTGACCATACATGTCCTTAATTAGTTCCTTACTTGAACTCAAAAAAGTTTGAGTGTATGATTGGCTCTTGTTGCACCACAAAGCTTTTGCATTGAGTCCACAAATACCAGTAGTGGCTTGTAAAAGAGAATTAATCAAGGAAATATCCTGAAACAGTGATGGACATCTAAGAGGATGGCATTAATTATTGATAATGATAAGTTTGGATACAGGGCCATATATAATAGCTAGGCTAGTTAATAATTCCATGCAACTCTTGTATGAAACGACACTATGATGTTACTACATAAAGTGTATTCAATTAACAAGTTGCGCAATATAATTTGATAATTCGCTACATATATATTACACAGATAAAAATAGGTTTAAGAAGGAGACAAAATTTAAGGAAGGCGCACGAATGAAAACATATAAACTTATAACTAATTATTATGTTTAATGATTTTTTTTTCAGCTAGAGCTAGATTAGTGTGTAAACACAGAAAAGTGTATCTATGCGTGTTGAGAAACTATTATTTATGCCCAATGCATCACGTCCGTCCTTCGAGCATTGCCTATAAATTTTATGTCCTCCGTTCCATCGTAAACTTCCAACTTTTCACAGCAGCCATGCGAATTTTAGTCCTTTTTTTATGATTTAAAAGGTATATATTTTCCTTAAGAAGGTTGGTAATATCATGAATAGTATATGAAACAATGTTGCAATAAATCAAAGAAACAACCGAGTATATGTAAAATTATAGATATCAAAAACCCCAAAGCATTTGATGCCAAGTTTCAATCGCCCAACATATTCTCCTACCCCAAATTTTGGTCCAAGACATAAAAGTTATAGTACTTGCAATAATTTGTAACCACCATAAACCTTTCCCATGTACGGTGACACGGACATCGACAGGCGCACGGAATCATTTATGAAGATCTCTATGCATCGGTGAGTACCGATATAATGGTTCTTCATAATGTTAGTTTTAGAAATTACAAATATGTTAGCAAATTAACATGCCTCTCAATATATTGGAGAGAATTTTAATATCTCAGATAACGATACGAGAAATTGAGAAGTTTAGTTAGGATGATGTCTTCAGAAACTAGCTTGTTACCGTGCCTTTCACCTGAAGTGGAATCACTGTGCGAAAATCTGTTTGATTCGTAGACACAATCTAAACTATCATATTGATTTGGCAATACATCAATAGCACGTACGCACATAGAGGATCTTTTAGGGGGTACCCAAACACTTCTCATCTAATTAAAAGGTGGTTTCCAAATGATTTGACAAGGCAACCTACCAATGATCACGAGAATGAAGTTCCACACCATGCTCTTAATTAGTTGTTAGGCTATAGCTATATGTGCCCATGCATATGCATGTATATAATAATGGCTAGTTAATTACTAGTAAGTAATGAGACAGCTAGGTACATTTGTAGCTCATGAAGTGTTACAGGATTTCATTTAAGCCATTGTTCAGATGACCATAAAACTCTATGTTCTTCACTCTAGCAGTTTTAATTACTTGGTCCCCAAAAGATGAGAGAGAGAGAGAGAGAGAGAGAGAGAGTGGTGTATAAATACTATTGGGGGCAAATATCCTGCGAAGTTCGAAAATTACAGATTTATTATGGGAAATTAAGTTCTAATACTCGTATATTAAACTCTGATGTTCTGAAAATGTTTTACTGTTAGTTGACAATGAGGATGGAATTTGCTAAAAGTTGGTAATTCACGATCTTTTCTATCTTGCAGGAATATGTGCGCAATTTTTACCATATGTTATTGGTATACAAATTGAAGGCATGTTGCAGCTTGATAACTAAATGCTACGAGGCCTGGGGTGGAACAGAAAGGTATGTAGGGAGTTAAAGAATGTCCTTCAATTTTTCAAGGGTTTCGATTAATGCACGAAAACGACATCGGAGATAGAGACAATACGATCAAAAACAGCCACAAAAGCATCTCTGAATATGTTTATATTTCCATTGGTAACACGGTCATTAACTATCATATTAGAAATTACATTTAACTTCATAAATTTTAAAAATTACATGGTTTCTCTTTTTGTTCTGATCATATATAATTGATATCCCTAACAAATTGGAGCAAAATGCATCAACTTTATTAGTAAAATAATGCTACACAAGGACTTGATTGAGTGGGAACATAAAAGGTGTGTGGGGAGTTAAAGTTGTCCTTCAAATTGAGGTGACACGTTAACTGTACAGAGCCAAGGTGAACCATGCATTATTTGATGAACGTACTTCGAAAATGTGTCGGTAGGGCGATTAAATTTAATCCTGGAACATTGCAATTTGATCAAACTTTGTTAATTTAAGTTTAAAATTATTATGATCAGGACTGTTATGAACCCATTAACTTGGATTTAAATTGAAGGGTCAGAACTTTACTGATTGTTACTGCACATAAAATTAAACTTGGATTTCCACAAAAAGAAATGCTTTTGAGTCATCCACAATTGGTTCCTAAATGTTATTCATGTGCGGCAATAATATATTACACTTTAAATTTCGTGTATAAATAATTAATCCTCTGCGCCATGTGTGCCAGCATGCATGTTAACAGTTCATAAAGATAGCATTTTGAGAGATCCACACTGAGAAGCAATTTTTTTACAAATATGTATCGAATAATTCTAACACGACGAATGTATCACAAGTTAATCATACAATAATAGCATGTTAAATAAAGCTAGAAATTTTTACGTATCTTGTGTGTCATATATATACATATATATATATATATATATATATATATATATATATATATATATATATATATATATATATCCAAGAAAAAGAGTAGGTAACAGTAGTAGAATTGATAATCTTCGTAACAAATTAACTATAAATATATTTATATTTGTGATCATAAGATGCATGCCTGGTACTACTTTTTTTATTTTCCACATTGTCTTAAGACACAAAAGATTTATGTTGGCGACTCCATGCATAAAATTTAGCTACAAATTAAACATGAACCTTTTCTACATTAAATTCACATCTATAACATATTTTGTCGTGTAATTCATTTGTTTACTAATCTGTGTCGCAGAACATCATTCTAGTTGTAGGTGGAGATCTAGTACTTATGAATTGGACCACTCCAACACTACTCCCCTTTAATGTAGTGTATATAATGGAAGGTACCCACATATATATAACTTTTTCATTATCCATATAAAACTACAAAGTGTACATCATCATGTTGCTTTTATGAGTGGGAAGAGTTACGTATGTACTTATCCAAAGCCAAATTAATCAAAAGTTTGATTTGTCACGAAATGGTTATACTCGATAAATAATTTGCGGCATAATTCAAATTGTAGAAAAGTGGAGTCCAATGTTTGGCTAGCTTGTTTTTGTAGATATATCCAGTATCTAAGTCTAATACATACGTACGTATTGCAATTTTGATGAATAATGGTACACGTGATAATTAAACAAGAGATGCTGGACACTTCTACTTAAAAAATTGCTTCTCTACGATACTTCCATATGAATATCGAATTGTTTACTCGCTAATGTCGCAGGATTTGGATGTTCAAGTGTCATAATGTTCTACTTGTAGGGTGAGGAGAACTAAAAAAGAATTAATACGGATGAGCACTAATTAATAACTCTTTTCTAATGCAACTTAATTACATTGCAAAATGCCCACGTCCTCTATTTTCATTTAATCTAAAACTGTAGAGTAGGGTCAATATCGTGTTGCTTTGCCATACGTGTTATCTTAGCATCTATCAGAAGCCAAATTGATATGCAATCGTTATTTATATCAGCGACTGAACGTATAAATTCTTATAGAAAGTCAAAAAATTTATATTGTGTAGGACGCGAGACGCATCAGTAGCAGCTTTTTGAAGGTTCTTCCGAGTTGCTTGTAGCAGCAAATTTTTTTTTTCTTGGGGGGGGGGGGGGGNGCATCATAGGAAATTAATTAAGTTGGAAGAACCTTGAGATTCTGTGATTTGGAAAGTCAAAAAGATCAAAATGTCATAAGTAGCTTTCAAACAGGCTTACACAGCACTATAAGAAAAAGTAATTAAGGATACACAAAAGTCAAATTTTAAATTAAATGAGATCATTAGCCCAAAGAAAATATTGTACTATGGAGCCATCAATGGGTGCTCTCCTTAGCGTAGAAGAGTTATAAAAATAAAAATAAAAAACCCCACCCCACTTTAATTGATTGTAGGAGACACACTTAGACAACATTCATCCTATAATTAGTGGGAACATCATGAGAACCTAACCCATAAAACAAAATTTAAATAATCCAATCACACTCTTTTGTTTTTTTAGAAAAAAAGGTGGATCATAAAATAAGATTGGGATTAATTGGACCAAAGCATTAGTCGTGTTCAAATTTGCCACGTGCCACCATGGCAAGGTGGGTGTTCCAATTCCAATCATATATCATTAAAATCATCATGTGGAATAAAATAAAATAATGAACTCATGCTCTCATGTATTGCCAAAAGAGGTTTCAAACGCTAATAAGGGTGGGAAAAATAATTAAAGTTGATAGGGGCGTTTGATTAGGCAAAGCACTCGGATGGTTATCTTTAAAAATATATAATTATTTTACTTTAGGTTTAATAATTTGGAAATTATTAAACCTAAAGTTTTATCACATTTAATTAGTTTGAAAAAAAAAGATAATTGGTAATAACTGATAGAATATATTATTAGAATTAATTAATAAGATTATTTTACCTAACTAACTAAAATAAGTCGAATCAAAAATTAAATTTGAGTGATTTGTTTTAAAAAGGCACACATATATAGTTTGAGTGGGTCTCCATACATTAATTTTTTTACTCTTTTTTTATTTTCTCTAATCATGCTTTGTATGGCACCAACCCTTCAGCACGCCAACACATGTAAACATGTACGCAACAATACGAGCCTTCCTTAAATTTAATTAATTAATTATCATAAAATTAACAACTAATCACATGATTAATGCTGATCGAAACCGACAAGACGTACTCTAATGGTGCCAAAGGGCACTTTAATGCATAGTAATTAAGACGATAGGGGGAAAAAACATCTACATTAATTAGTAATTGGCAAATTTCAAATTATTATGAAATAATCGAAGGAGTATTTAAATAAAAAGGGACCAAAAAAATTTGGTGCAATTGTATAGTTTAAGCCATTTTGAAATAGGCATAGAAACTTAAACTTTTTTTATTCACACCTTTTTGAATTTGAGTCATTTTCAATCAATTCTATTTTAATTATTTTTTTAATTAACAGCTAGCCTCATTATCTATTGATCACTAATAATAGGATTCCTAAAGTTCGACCGAAACACTTATGATATTAATAGAATTTAAATTGAATGAACAATTAAAATTATGAAAGATAGAGTGGTTCATAGGGTTACTAAATAATGTATTTTCTTAGGCGGAAAAAAAAAACACTATAATATATACCTGCAAAGAAACATATATATATATAAACCAAATTTTTGTTAATTTATTCCCCCTTATTTTCCTTTTATGGAGAGTTTTTATCAAATTTGGATTGATATTTCTAAAATATCTTCTTTTTTTTTAATATTGTACAAATTATTCGCCCTTGTTTAACATGTGTTACTACGAGACCATGTATGACACGCATGTGCATCACGTACGGGCATAAGAGATTGTTTGGTGCACCGTGTAGGTTTCATCAGAGTATACCAATTAAGCTGATCAAATAATCTCATTATTATTATTTTAAGAGCTCCTTTATTATATATGTAGATTAATTAATTATTCCTTTTCTTAAAAATTATTTGTAGAAAGAGAAGCTAATATTTTTGTCAGATACATTTTTTTTCAGGTCTATATAGTACTCTTGTGTATCTTTAAATTTTTACTTCTCATTAATCTTAAAGCGTATTTAAGCGAAAACTTAGGATGTATTTTACTTTCGAGCTCTTGCTTATTTAATTTTTACTACTATTCAAAATTTTAATTATACTTTTCTATGCGGGAAATATTTTTCTAAAATTGAATCCCATTAGCATACTCTTATAAGAGTTCTGGAATGTTTCAAAAGACTTGTTTAAAATTTTAAAGAGCATTTTAGCCCGTTAGAAATACATTAAATACTTCTTAGTCTTTAAGAGCATATTAGATATGGGTTAATTTCATATAGACCCCTATAAATATAGTAAATTATAAATACATTCCTACAAATATAATTGTCGTATGTTGCTTTTGCAAAACTCCTAATATTTTCAAATATATTCCTCTAATTTGTTACGGTTAAAATACTGTTTATTTTATAAGTGAAATAACATTTTTGTTATCACAAATATGTCCCTCAAAAAGTTCAAACTATTAATTAAAGAGGGACGAAAAAATTAATTTAACTTATTAACTAACTTGGATTAAATATTTTACTTATGATTAACTAATTTTTTTTAACGGATCCTAACGGTAGGGATATATTTAAAAATATCAGCACTTTTATAAGAACAACGTATAAAAATTAACTTTATAAAAATATATTTGTAATTTTTTATATTTATAAGGATTTATATAAAATTAATCCATTAGATATATCATTTTTTTTTTCCCGTTTTACCAAAGTAAAGAGAAGAGAGATTTTTTTTTTAATTTATTTTCTTGCATTTTACTCTGCAGTAACTTTATCTCCGAGCTTTATTTTAAACTTTTTATTGATCAAATTTTTGGCTTGGCCTCTCCGACACAGAGACGTGGCTACGTGGCGGCATCTGGAGGGGAGTCGAAATCGGTGTGGCCGTTCTCCGAGCTCAGTCATTTGTCGCGCGCTTCCCCGACACATCGCTGATTCCCAAATCTCCACCGTGCGATCTCCGACTCCCCCGCTTTATTATTGCTCGCTAGACCCCGCGCGCTCGCACCGCGTCGGTGGGTGGTGACCCGATCCCCCGGCTCGCCACACGTGCGCCCCTTGTGCCCCCCGCGGTCGCACGAGGGAACAAATCGAAAAGCCTGAACCCACTCCGCGTGCACCGGCATAATGCGCATTTATCGGCCCTACATCCTACTTTGTACATGAGCAATTGGTATTAAACAAGCGCACGCACTATATATTACTTGAAGATCGATCTGATAGTAATAGATTGCTAGCTAGATTGATGTTTTATTTGGTATTACAGGTTTCAGATAAAGCACATTACACCTGGCCCAAAGTTTAGTTATTCGGTGAAACGCAGCGAAGTAGATTTTTACATACGTCAAATTTTGCTCGGCAAAAAGTGTTAGATGAAAGGGGATGATGAACAGTGGAGAGTTCTTTCTATGGGGATGCACCTGGTGCACCCAATTCTATAGCTGTCACTGTGATCTCCGGCACGAGTTAGTTACCAACCAAAGGACTCTTCGTACCACTTTCCAGGGACCATATTTCCCTCGGGTCGAGCTGTAAGCTACTTATCGACGGCTAGGATTCATTTCATTATTGATCTGGAGTACAAGGGCATTCTCGTCCATAAAATTCGCCATACGCCGAATCGGCGATTAATCGGGAAGGGTGTCAGTGGTCACGACGTGGTGCTATCGTGCGCCCAAGTATCGCGGCTAACATGCGCTGATTCGTCTTCCGCTATATAAACAAGCAGAAGAGCCCTCCGTGATTCCCCATCACACACAGACACACACACACACACACACTCTCTCTCTATCTCTCTTTCTCCCTCAATCTCTAGTACTAGTAGTAGAAAACCACCTCGAAAACCCTAGCAATGGCGGCGGCGGCGGCGTTGATCGATCCGAGCTTCGACGTCGACAAGCTCAGCTACGAGATCTTCTCCATCCTCGAGAGCAAGTTCCTCTTCGGCTACGACGAGCCCAAGCTCTTCTCCTCCGCCGCCGCGTCGCTCCCGGAGACCCCGACGAAGACCCCGGCGAGGTGCGCGGCGCCCGCCGGGAGGGTCCGGATCCTCTCCATCGACGGCGGGGGCCGCGCCGCCGACGGCATCCTCGCCGCGGTGGCGCTCTCGCGCCTCGAGGCCTCGCTGCGCGAGAGATCCGGCGACCCGGGCTCCCGGATCGCCGACTACTTCGACGTCGCGGCGGGGTCGGGCGCTGGCGGGGTCCTCGCGGCGATGCTCTTCGCGCGGGGCCCCGACGGGCGCTCGATGTTCTCGGTCGAGGAGGCGCTGGGGTTCCTCGCGCGGAACCTGCGGAGGGGCGCCCTCTCCGGCGAGAGGAGGCGGGTCCTCCGGGGAATTTTCCGGCGATCTTCGCCGGCGGGGATGTTCCGGCGGGTGTTCGGGGAGGCGACGCTGCGGGACACGGTGGGGCCGGTGCTGATCCCGTGCTACGACCTGGCGACGGGGGCGCCGTTCCTGTTCTCGCGGGCGGACGCGGTGGAGGGCGAGGGCTTCGACTTCCGCCTCCGCGAGGTGTGCGCGGCGACGTGCGCGGCGGCGGGGGCGGCGGTGGAGATGAGGTCGGTGGACGGCCGCGCGCGGATCGCCGCGGTGGGGGCCGGGGTGGCGATGGGGAACCCCGCGGCCGCGGCGATCACGCACGTGCTCAACAACAAGCGCGAGTTCCCCCTGGCCGCCGGGGTCGAGAACCTCCTCGTCGTCTCCCTCGGGTGCGGCGAGGCCATGCGCGTGAACCTCTCGGCGGCGGCGACGCCCACTCCCACGGCGGCGCCGCCGTCCGCGGCGGAGATGCTGCGGATCGCGGCGGAGAGCGCGGCCGACATGGTACGACGAGCACTTTTACTTCCCGCCAGCTGTTTTCGATCTCTTTTTTTATTTTATTTTATTTCTATTTGCATTTTATTGCTTTGTTGGGTTAAAGTAATTTTTCTGCTCTGCACGAACTGACAAAAATGTCGGTTTGTCGATCACCATTTCTGTGTTAATCTCGTCCGTCCATCGCTCGGGATCTGTACTTCGCTCCTGCGGTCAATAGACGGTCCAGATCGACCGTAGCAATTTTGCAGGGCAATTTCGTCGTTAAATTTAATCATATTTTCTAAATTACTAACGATTTCATTTTTCAACATTCTGTTTTGTAAATGTATCAGGTGGATCAAGCGGTCGCCATGGCATTCGGACACAGCAGGACGAGCAACTACATTCGCATCCAGGTACCATTTCCTCTTTCTCCCCTCCACCTGAAATGACCGAATTACCCCTAACATCTATATGGCTTATTTTTTTTTTGTTTTGAAAAATAGTAAATAAGAAAATAAAAATTCAAAAAAATAATAGTACAGTAAAGTGTAATTAAACGTAATTAAATCTTAATTATGTAATTTCTTCAGGCGACTAAACCCTTCGAGGCCTCAAAGCCCACGACGGACGCGAAGAAGGCGACGAGGGCGGCGGAGGAGATGCTGGCGCAGCGTAACGCGGAGTCGGTGCTCTTTCGGGGGAAGAAGCTCTCGGAGCGAACCAATGCGGAGAAGCTCGAGTGGTGCGCGGTCGAGCTCGTGAAGGAGCACGGCCGGCGGAAGACGAGCCCGATCCCCGTCGTCGCCGTGAAGTCGGCGGGGACTCCGCGCTTGTCCTCCGCAACCGTGTCTACTGTGACGACTTCTTCTTTAGCCTCGTCCACCGCCGCGACTCCATCTCCGCCGCCCAGCCACCACCGTGTTGTAGACAGAGATTGAGGGGAATTGTTAGGGAACTGATTAATTTTGTACGTTGTATATGATCTATATGCTTAATTAGTTATAGATTGTCTAATGAGTCTTTGCAATTTAGCAAAGCTCCTCTTTGTGTGCTTCTCGGGTAGTACAAAATGGGTGAATGTTGATAGGAGGAGGATGATGCAGATGGATCAACCGGTGTTTTTGAGGTGATCAAATTAAAGACCTTTGCCATGTTTGATTGATGTTCGAATGTACAAATTGAATGGCTGGCATGTTTCCAAGTTAATCACATCACGCCCTCGTCCGGTTTCCCTAATTTTATACACTTGATTAATGCTGCATGGTACATGAGATTTAGCATCAAGTCCCTTTTATAACTCATTTTTTTGCTGCATTATAGCTAGTTTAGAATTTAAGCCATCAAGTAAATGACTCAATTCATCCGTTGTGCTTGTTGTATTTGTTACGAATAATTTAGGCTGTTTGAAAACCACAAGTCGAAACGGCGATTTGATTTGCATATTATTATGAGTGAAAGTTCGAATGATTTCACGATTTCAGCGTCTAAATAAACACCAATAACTATGATTTTTTCAAAGTTATGAATTTAATAAAAACAAACCTTTTGTTCAAAAAGATTAATGATTTATAGAAGAACCTGCAAACATTAAGCTTGAGCGCAGGCGCTGGAGCTAAATTAAGTTTACGTGCATTTACAGAGATCCCTAGAGGAAAATTAGCTGGACTAGTCTTCAGATGCTGTTGTTAACATTATTAATATAGCTCAAGAAGACTATTGCCTTCTTAAATTGGTGGAGTTTACCAAGTTCCTCAATTTCTTAGATTTTCCTTTTTTTCTAATTTAAATATTCGAGAGCTAACTAGATAAATACAAAGGGAAGGACAATACAGTTACATTTTGGTGGAAGGGGGACAGGAGACCAGGAGGTGAGTGATTCACGTGGTGAGATCGGAGGGATGCAGGGATTCCCTATTTACCACCACCCATCCCTCCCCCCCCCCCCCCNAAACTATTCATGAACCTAGTCCACCATTTTCGAGCGTTACAGGACCATCCAGTTATCTGCTCTCTATAATCATCACTCTTTTCAAACACGGTTGATTCCAAAAACTGTTTCGTTGGAGATAAATGAGAATCAAAGAAAGGGATTGACGAAGGGGTGAACTGGGTCCAGCAAAAATTGCAACTCCCAGAAAGTGATATCTAATAACAGTTGTATTTTTTTTTTTTGGGGAAAACTTCAAAAAACTCTTTTGTGGTTTCACACTTTTTCATTTTAGTGCACTGTGGTTTAAAGTGTATCAAGTTAGTACCCTGTGGTTTCACACTTTCTCACTTTAGTACTCTGTGATTTAAAGTGTATTAAGTTAGTACTCTGTGATTTTATTTTTGTATCAAGTTAGTACCTTATAGTTTTATTTTTGTATCAAGTTAGTATCCTATGATTTTTAAAACACAGAGTACTAAAGTGAGAAAGTGCGAAATCATGGGATACTAAAGTGAGAAAATATGAAACCACAAGATACTAAATTGATACACTTTAAACCACAAGGCACTAAAGTGAAAAAGTGCAAAACCACATAGTACTAACTTGATACAATTTAAACCACAGGGTACTAAAGTGAGAAATAGCGAAACCACAAGAGGGATATTTGAAGTTTTCTTTTTTTTTTTTTTATAATGATGCCGTAGTTGATGCATAGTAAAAGGACTTCCTCTAACTGTTCTTAACTGTGGGACCGTGGGGGAGACTTGGGATTGAAACAATTAATCTAGACCCGATCCGCCGTAGACCAATTAACTAATACTCAACCCTAGAGGTTTGTAAATAGATGTTTCGAATTTACCGAATGCGATCTACAACTTCTAAAATATCTAAGGGGATTATTTATCAGTGTTATTTTTTAAAAGTACTTAATATTTAGATAATTGATTTTTGAAATAAAAGAAAAAAAGAACAGTGCTACAAACATAGCAGATTTTAGAATTAACAGATAAATTTATCAAATTACTTTAGTAAATATTTATTATCTGAATTTGACCATTTTGTAAAAACCAAAAAAAAAAAAAAAAGATTTTTGTTCGCCGAAGTGGTGGACTGGATCCACGCAATAGATTTTTGGGAACCTCGGACCCGTCATTTTCCCGTTTCCACCACCACGAGCTTTCATTTTCCTCAGAATAGGAAAGGGAAGCGCATAAGCAGAGCAGCTCCTAATTCTTTTATAATAAATCCATGTTAGTTTAATTAAAAAAAAGTAAATCAGAGACAATATGATAATTGAATATATAATATATACCACGTTGAAATATTTTTAGAACTATCAATTTTTTAATACCTATAAATTTTAAACCTTGGATCAAGTCATTTTTGTCATTAGATCAAAATAATGGAGTCTAGTGATTGGAGCCTTTTATAATGGATGATCCAATGATAAAAAAGTTAATCGTACCAAAAACTATGCGCTTATAAAAATAGCTAATTTGATATTACAAGTATATATAGGTCTTGTCTGTTGTATCGTGTTCCTAAGCCGTTTTTAATGATGGAGCTTCTGAATCGACGATCAGCTCTATTAGACTTGATTTACCATATTTGCAGTATTTAGAAAATAAATTTTACAATTTTTCGATATCATTTACATAGCGATTGAATAAAAATCTCGCGAAAATAAAAATCTCCCGAAAAGTGGTGATATAACACTAAAATTTTGGATAAGAGATATTGATCTTACAATAAATAGTATAAAGAATTTTCTATCAAAATTTTATCTGATTTGAATACTTATACACTGTTAAATTTGCAAACAATAAATATAAACTATTAAAAATTATTGATTTTGAATCATTTCGATTGTTAGGTAAATAATATAGAAAAATTATAAAATTTATTTTTTAGATATTTTAAATATGATAAATTAAGTCTAACGAAACAGATCGTCTATTCAAAAGCTTTATTGTTAAAAATGACTAGCGTTTGGTTCGGATATAAACAAGAACTAGTTATTACATGAATAGGTAGAAATATGGGAATAAGAAAAATAGCGTTTGGATAAAAATTGGGTTGTTCCCGGGGATAAAAAAAATAACGTTTGGATAAATAATATAGAATAGAAAAATAATGGATAGTTATATATAGAAAATGAAGGTGTTGGTCGGAATAGTTATACTCGATTATTATAGATAACTGAGAAATACTATTTTTGAATAAAAAATTAACGTTTGGATATAAAATGGGGATAAAGAGTTATTCCACCCTTTATCCCCATGCCACACTGCCAAAGAGCAAAGCACATTTACACACAAGGTCTACTCTATATATGTATATGCTTACTATGTAAGGTGACTGGGAGACTTTCTCGAAAAAAGGAGCCTCCTCCACGTTGACTGGGGGCAGAGAAGGGAATGAACGAGAGGTGGGGCTGGCGTCACGCCCCCGTCCCTTGCGACGTGATTTGCGGCCGGTGGAAAACTTACGTGAATCGAGGGTCCCCCGCTCCTCCTCCAAATTTTCACTCTTCAGTCTTCCCCCACTCCCACACACATGCACCCACCACGTTTTCATCTCCCTCGGCAGCCTGCTGCCCGCTCATCACTGCAGTTGTCGCCCGCCGCCGCGGTTGTTGCTGGCTACGCGGTCCGCCCCGCGCCCAATCCGTCTCGAATAAGATAAAAAATCTAAGAGCCAAAAATAAATAAATATAAATATAATATATATATAATATTATATTAATATATATATATATTATATATTATATATAATAAATATAAGAGAGAGAGAGAGTTGGACTGGGCTACTATTAGTAGCAAAATTTTATTATTGCTACTAATTTTTTAGCCTTTGGATCAACCCTTTTCATTATTTCTAACCATTGGATTAAATACTGTAATCCAGTGGAGACCACTCAACCCTAGGGAGACCACTCAACTCTAACCAACTAATATCATCCTGACCTTACAATTTTTCATCCAAGGGTTAAAAATTTGATAGCAAAAAAAGCGTTTTACTATTAATAGTATTTCAGCCTAAAGCGCTCAAGCATTTCCAGCAGATTCATTGAAAAAGTAGTTATATATATATATATATATATATATATTCTAACGGCTAGCTAATAGACAGTTTGATTAGACAAAAATAACATGATCTTCAATAAGAAGAGTTCGAACCCTTTGCATGGAGTCGGAAGAATTAGATGTGAGAGGTTAACGCGAACGAGCGAACGACTGGCCCAAAATATATATGCAACTCTTTTTTGCTAGTATTTGCCAGATTATTTTACTCGTTGTTTTTGTCTTTTATTATTTTCTGTCTCTTTTTCTTCCGAGGTCTGGCTGTTTCACTTTTATAGCTTAAGTCAATTTTTTATTAAATAAAGGAGATAACATATTAATTCTTATATTTTGTTTTATTTTTATTCACTAAATAATAGGGTGGAAGTCACGAAGGATTTTTTTTTTAAATTTATTTCGATATGTGAAAAAATATACTACCATTTTTAACCCTTCAAAATAGAGGAGTAATTGAATGCAAAAAATATAGTAAGATTCAATCACTGAATTCGCCCTCATCCGTATAAAAAAAAAAAGAAAAGAAAAAAAGAAAAAAAAAGAAGAAGAAGGGCGGGAGGTGGATCCGATCCTATTTTCATTTCTGCTCTTATGGCGTAATTTTTTCTTGTAGCGTACAGTTGGCTAAAATTCGAGATACAAAATTCGAAATATATTTTTAGTCGAATCTATTTTTAACAAAAGATAAATAAAATAGACAATTTGCTGCATTTTAAAAAACTAAAATACTGCAACTTCTTGAAGAATATATATATATATATATTTTTCTATTAGGGCCAATTTTTAATTCTTTAAAAAGATAAAAAGATAAAAATTAGTCTAATTTTCGAGTAAAAATTAAGGAGAAATCCACCCACATCATCTCTCTCTATTTAGAAAATAGAGAGTAAAAAAATCCTATGGACTGGTTGGAAGGTAGGCACTCCGGTTGGATGAAACTTGTGCAACCTGGCTTGCACCTTCCACGGCATCCGGTGCCACGCGTCCAATTCCAACTCCATTGCAAGTGCCACGCGTCCCATTCCAACTCCATTGAATATGTTATACAGATCACACTTTGATAGATTCTCGGGCAATTAGCCAATTACAACCCAAGGAACACTTCATTCTAAATAAATAATTTTTTTTAAAAAAAAGAAATTAAAAAAAAAACAAAAACAAAAGCAACCCAAGGAACAGAGGAGTAGAGGACCACTGCTTCACTATTTGCTATTGCCAGGGCATCTTAGCTACTGAGTATTAATTAATTGATCTGAAATTTGTTAATTAGCCAAACCGCAAACTTAATTAGGTAGAGCGATAATAACAAGCATGAACTGTTAATAATCTGAGTAGGCATGTTAAATCTGATTAATTAACTCTATCGCGTTTTGAAGCTCGGCCTATCTAATAATCCCATAAAGAAGCAACAGAGCTAAACTCTGCTTGAGAAGCACAAGAATAGATACGTACGCAAAAAGCTTTATAACTGTTAGATCGTATTCTGAAAGTGTTGAAACTGCTCTTTGGACGTTGAAATGTTTCAGCGGCTTTCTGCTTTAGCACAAGCAACAATTCGATGTGTGGCCAACAAACTTATTTAATTTATGTCGGATCGTTGGCGCTAATCATTAATTTCAAAAGCTCGAGCGGTTAAAAATACACAATCAATTCATTTAAAGTGTACAGATAGAACGTCCACGGATCTCAATTGTAATTTGGCCCAACTAGTCTTGTGCCATTTTAAATATGACTCGGCTTAACATGATTTTTCATTATAAAACAGGATGCTGATCCATTTAAGCCAACAATTTATGCTTGAATGAAACACGTGGCGTCCGATCGCATGGCGAGGCGGGTACGGTTTCTAACCCAGAAAAGAACAGGTCTTTATTAGCTGGATCCGCACGAACGCGTCGGAAACTTCCTACACACTATACCAGGGTCAACTGTGCTCTCCTAAGATTCCAATCTCACGGAGCCCCACACGTGCGAAAACAATCCGCAAATGCATATCTAGTTGAATACTTGTGACACATAATACAAACGTTTGTCCTTATTGACACAGTTTAGACCCAGTTAATTAAATAAGATTCTGAGGAGCTAGGTAACCTCCTGGAAGGAGCTTTATTTAATTTCTTAAGAAAATATGCTAATGTATTAACGCGGGTTATAAAGATTACAATTCACATGTGCTAAGTCACAGCTCACACCTTGTTCTTAAGCTGCTGAACACAGCAAGGTAAGTGAATAATTAAGAAAATTAAACATGGTTTAATTTTTTTTAACCAATTGCTTATTTGGGTATCTCCTGGATCAGTGATAGATCTCAAAGTTTTTACTGCATCTTTCCACTTGCATATGTAGTTGTCTCGTAAACGGTGTATAAATCTCAGGAGAACTAGAGTAGTTAGTAGTTAATTGGCACTAATGTTAAGTTACATTAATTTAATCCAAAGTGTTACTCATAATGCTTTGAGATCCATCTTAATTAATACTGTAATGAAGCGTTCTCGAGAATAATAATTTGTAATAATAAAAGTAATAAAAATGGTAATAATAATAATGAAGAATCAATGCAACAAGGGCCACACACTAGTCGCTTTTGGATTCTGGACCATAATGCATTGTTTGTATCTTGAGATTTGGGGAACATTATGTACAACAACAGAGCAATTAATCCTTTAAATATTCACTATTTTGCTCATTAGTACAACTTCTGGTAGCTAATTAACTTTGTTCGGCCCCTCCATGAGCGGAACTAACGTATTTGATTTATTTAATCAGTATAAATAGATGTATTGAATCTAATCAAATTTATAAGGTTAGCTTTAATGCGCCCTTTTAAACGATAAAGAGTGCATGCTAGCTTATCTACGAATACAATGTAACAGCAAAAATATAGAGCGATAAGTGATACATTCAGATACATGGCATCTATCACGGTGTCGGTAGAGAACTACTTAATTAATTACATCTTTTTTGGGGGTTACGCAACACTCAGGATTTTGATCAGCAGAAACTACAAAGCTTCGTTGAATCAGCATCGACCTTTTCATTTTTTAAAAATTTTTTGAGAACTAGATATTAAAATTATGTCGAGCAAATTAGTTTATATCTGTTTTTTATTTTCAATGCATGTTTGCTTAGAAAATCATTTAAATAGTACAAGATATTTACGAAATTAGCATAATTTTTCAAAGACGCTTAGTTGTTAACATATTATCAGAACAGAGGATCAGGAATTCAAATCCCGATAGTCGACTTGACGGTTGTTAACAAAAAGCAATTGGATGTGTGTTCATATTTAACATGAGTGCTCCCAATGACCAGTAATAAGACCTTGTAGTGTTACTATTTCGTTAATAAATCTATGTAAGGGATTACCTAATGCAAAATCCTTATCAAAGGAAAATTTGGACCCCCACCACCTTTTTGTTTGAGTGAGAGCCCACCACTTTTTTTTTGTTTTTTTTTCAATTTGTAACTCATAAAAAAGGTATCATGATTTAAATTTCACTTTCCAAACCCTTCAAGAATAAGAAAAGATCGAGCCAAAGTGAAAAGGAGAGTATTACTGTATTAGTAGCTATCCAAGGCAGGGAATATGATAGTTACTACTAACAAGG
Organism: Ananas comosus; assembly: GCF_001540865.1. Taxonomy (NCBI): domain Eukaryota; kingdom Viridiplantae; phylum Streptophyta; class Magnoliopsida; order Poales; family Bromeliaceae; genus Ananas; species Ananas comosus. Next base: position 1,773,383 of record NC_033627.1, on the reverse strand, counting down.
GAGTATAGGTTCTATGATTACATCTATTTATTATATATGATGCTAACAATTCATAGAAAGCTAAGAATGGATGGGCTTGAAGTGAGCAATAAAACGCAACTTTAATGCCATCTCTTTGAGTAATATATAATGCTAAAGATGATCAAAGTTCTCATAAGATTTAGTACTATGTACCAACAATATATATAGTTTTGTGTCATTGATATGAGGTAGCAATTTGAAGATTATATCTTGTCTCTCTATTTCTCACAGAACACGAAAAAGATTTTATCTTGTATCTCCGATTTACTTGTCCTTTGATGACTATATATATACTGTCTTGTATACATCTATGAAAAGCTTAAACTGATTTTTTTTTTTTTTAAAAGTAGTTGTACGATTAAACTAATCAGAATTAATTTGAGATGGATAAGTATAAAAAATGAGGTTAAGGGAAGGTTGTTCGAAAACAGGAGACATAACAATGCTACATCCATAGATACCCCCCCTCCATGCTAAAATCATGCTCTCCTCCTCTTAACTATTTTAATTAAACGTAGGCTATCCTATACCGCTCGCACCTCCTCACACAAAATTCTTCCACTGGTGGACCTAAAGTATCTTTCCAAATCTACCCTACTAATTAATCTGATCCTTTTTTATCACTCCCTTACCCCTCAAATCCTCAACCGACAAAACACCGTCGGTCCATCGGCAACTTCGGCACTTCCTCTACACGCCAACGTCTGATGGACTAATTATAACAGGCCCTGTTGATGAAACTTCTTAGAAGTGGAACTTTAAAGGCACCAACCACCCAATAAAAAAAAAAAAGAAAAAAAAGAAAAAAAAAAAAGAAGAAAGAGCTAAGAGAGGTTCTTATGAGACAAGCATACCTTACATGCCTTTTCTCCTGATTGTGGAAACTTGTATAGTAAAGGCTTGTTGATGAAGTAATGAGGGAGGAGCGGATGAGCACCGATTTTACCACATATGGGTTCATGGGGACCATGTGAGCCTTCTACATGACTAAGGCCTTTGTGCTATCAGATGCCCAGGTCCACCCAATTGTTTCAGCCCACTTCCGTACCCTATTGGATTTGATAACATTCCGACTATTTTCGCATCGTTTTCTGAAAGATCGGTCTTTTAGATAACATGGTATTACAGACATTCTTATTGCAATTTCACGTTCGCTATCTGCTTCACTGCACGCGGTAGGTGAAGAGGCGTAAATTCAAGGCCTAAGATCAGTTTTAATACGTTGTTATCACACCGAAAGATTGATCTGATAGAAAATAGCCTGGATTATTAGAACTATTTCTAAACCATTTGTCAAAAGATCGATCTTTTTAGTAACATCTATATGGTTGGTAGGGCATTTGAACTTCCCACTCATTGAACCACATGTGATGATAAAAGTAGGTTCTTCTCCTCCTCCTCCTCCTTTTTCTTCAACATTGGCGGCTTGAGGTTTTAAATTTTTCAAAATTTTGTGATCTTAGCATCATTATTGTGTTCCCTAACATCCATAGTTCATTCCTTTTTGCTTCGTATTTAATCAAAAGGAAAAAGGGGATTGCTATTAAAATACATATTGTTGTTGTGTTGTTTTTGAATTAAAGGTGCATCAGTCATCAATTGTGGAGTGGTGGTTGGGGACTAGGCCCTTTTTTTTTTTTTTTGCTCCTCCTTTTATGGAATCCCTACTTGGTGGGCCCCCACCCCCAAACCTATACCCCACAATTTAAATTTGAATTAAAAGTTATATAAATACACATAGAGAGGAAAAAAAAAAGAAGAAGAAAAGGTGGTGCAATAAATCCGTAGTGTTCGTTGGATCATCCCATTTAAACAAGCAGCAACTCTATTATGAGCGTTACAGGATATTAATGTTATTATTTCCTAGACAAGGAACAAAGATATATGAATATTATATAGCAATACGAATTTCGAAGCAATATTTATTTAATGCATAACTATTAAAAATTGAGATGTAGAAAAAGCACACTGCTTAAATATATCATTGCCAAGATATATTTATATAAGAAAAATGTTATCCTTACAAATAAATTTTATAATAATTTATAAACTTACTTATGTGGCTATATTGATGGTAGAAATATATATCAATCATGAAATGATAGTTACAATTTACAAGACCCGGAATGAAATCTAACTACTAAATTCTAAATATGAATTGTTTTTGAATTTATTCATAAGCATAACATTTGACCAAATTAGTATGGAGACAGGGTGATAGAGACATACTCTATATAGATTTTTTTTTAAAAAAAATTGAGTGGACAAATTAATCATGTTTGTGATTGGCGTTGTTCAGACCTAGTTTAATATTGCAGCCGCTAAAAAGCACGTGCATTTTACGTTTTAAAAGGCCCGAAGTACTATAAAATTGCGGTGGCAACCGTCATCGGAAAAGTTCCCACGCGGCAATTGTCACTGCAATTTTATAATGACAGAGAAGGAAAGATTGGAAGCTCTTTTGATTTTTTTTTTTTTTTTTTTTTTTTTTTTTTTTTTTTTTTTTTTTGTTGGACTTTATAAAGTATAAAAGCAAAGGCTTTTGGAAATCAACCCAAAATCTGGAGATGGGCCCATAATGGGCCCGTCCAGCCCAGTTAACTCAACCCTATCGACTCTGAAAATTAGGCCTTGGGCCGCATGTGGCATAAATTTGACAGCCACGAACCAGCCTTCACAATTCATGGGCCTACTCGCCATTGGGACGAATTCACCCAGAGATGTCAACGTGTCAGATTCGGCCGAATTTTCAAAAACCCGAACCCGAACCCGACTCCAAACCCGAGACCCAAACCCGAACCCGAACCAAAAAATTTGAACCCGAAATAATTATTTCTTTTTTCAATATTTCAAAATATATTAGATTAAATCTAAATTTTTAAAAAACAAATTCATATATAACATTAAATTTTTATATATATATTATATATAATGCAAAATAAATTCAAGTTCGGGTTCGGGTTCGGATACAGTCAAATTCTACATTCGAATCCATATCCATTTAGTATTGAACATATCCGCTGCATTCGGGTTCGGATTCTGATAAAATTTCGAGTATGCATACTCATTGACATCCCTTGAAGTATGGGATGAGTATGATCATAGTATCGTACAAAACCGTCTGGACCGTTAGATCGCCAAAGTTTGACCATCGGACGGTCCGTATCTTTTATTTTTTTTCTTCTATATATTTTTTCCGTGAGAGAACAAATATAAAGACTTAATATAGAAAGCACTTCAGAGTACAAGCTCAACATTTTAGTACCAAGAGAACACTACAACATCATCAACAGCAAAGGGAAACGCTGCATTTCAAAAAGAAAAAAGAAAAAAAAAAAAGAAAAAAGAGGGTTGGGAAAATGCATGAACCTGTTGAATAGAGGACCTGGTTTCCTATTTTGTAGCCTGTGCAATTATATTGCTTATTGAACTAGCCTGCTCTTTCGCAGTTTCCACCAACGAATCCTGCAAACGAAACAATACATTTATTAAGAACTAGTTTTTATGAATTGTTCTTCGATTCAAAGATACATGGTCCGCTGCGAAATTTTTAAATGTCACTCGAATTTGTATCTGGTAGAAATATAAGAACGAAAATAAGCAGCTCGGCATGAGCCATAGTTTAGTTAGTAAGGAGAAGGCATTACTCAATTCCCTCGCCGATGTCTAGCATAAAACTATTCGCACTTTTTTTTTCGTATAACTAAACTGAATTTAAATTAACAGATGGTGCGACTTGAAATGATAAAACAAAATTAATTCAATAGAAACATGGAATTTGAATTAGTTCAGGTCAGCTTATATGCTAGTTTTAGTACCTGTGCAGCTATAAGTCGTGCTACTGTTTTCTTGCTCGACTCTTGAAGTTCACCCGCAAGCAGAATTTCATCCAATATGTAGTAGGCCTGCGAAACAAAAGGTCAGGGAAAAGAAAAAAAAACCAGTAACCTTCTACACAGACATCAATCAAGCATTGAACTAGCAGTAAATAAACAAGGGCACCTTATGAAAGTTGAAGATCAAATCCAGCTCGCAAACCTAAAAAAGTAGGATTGGGTAAAAAAAAACATTCCGAGTAAGATGACCATCAAAGCGAAGGGCGTTAAAAAAAAAAAAAGCACCATGAGGTGAAATAAACAGGCTCACACTGCCAAAGTAACGGTCCAGTATCTCAACAAAGTGATGAATAATTTCAAGGATTTCCAACTCATTGTCATCTGGATCAATGCACATACAGAAATATAGACTCGCATATCTGCAGGTAACCATTTGTAGTAGAAGATCATTTTGCCTGGAATAGAATATTGATAGAACTAATGCTTGCTGTTTACCTTCTATACACTACTTTGTACCCTCTCCACTCGACGAAATTGCAGAGTTTCGGGCCTCGTGAGAGAATTACTCCACTAAGCTCCCGGATAACCTTTACAGAATGAACAAATGAATTAAAAGGAGAAAATTTGAAGCTTCAGCCTTACTAAATTACAACTTCATACTGGGTTATGTTTCAACAAATGAAACACAAAATTTGCATCTGTATCAGGTATATGGTACCAAGACTCGAGAAACATAGAAGTGAAAAATATTACACATGCTATGACAAGTTAAGAATGCTATGACAAAGTTCACACAACAGCGACGGATCATATTAGACCTATAACTATTAGTGGGTCTTGGCATTATGTTGGTAAGGCCAACATGCTATGATTGAATTAATTTGGCGACGGTCAAATTCATACCGACTAGGTTTGGTCACAGAAGAGCCATTAGTTGGTAAGGCTTAAAAATGGATCTGGATATAAACTCCTAACAAGAAATATGAACTACCGAACGGAATAAAAATCTGATTACTGCGTGACATTTACCTTTGTTCTTTCCTTCTGTGAATACGTGGAGTACCATTTTGTCAGTCTCACCTTTCCTTGTCTGCTGATCAGCAGCACGAAATTGATCTGCCGAAGGCAAAAATGTTTGCGACGTGAGAAAGCGATGCAAGTAATTGTTTCAAAACTCTCCGAGCAAGTGATATCTTTTCAACAGGAAAGTTCAGATCACGGTTACTAGCTTTGGTACATTCGTGTTATACTACAATGATCAAATTCGCCACCCAAATTTTTTTTTTAAAAAAAAAAGAGTACTCCAATTAAGAGAAAAAAACTTAAACATGTGTGCTCTGTTTGTACCTAAAGCATACTTTCATTAGCTTGGAAAAAATCAAAAATAAAAATATTAATTAAATATCAACAGAATAAGTAAAAGTTTTCTTGCAATTGTAGAGTATGTAATAATATCGATAAGAAGAAACAAAAATTTTATATGAACAACATAACACATAAAATGGACTGTAAATGGCGATCTAATGAAGTAAAATTAATTTCACCGATTTGCTAACTACTATACCATGGTTTAGCAACTTTTCTTTTTTTTGAGAGAGAGATAGATAGCATGCTATCCGCTTCGTTTATTTCATTTAGAAATAAATTTAGCGGAAAATGTGAATCAACTAGAATTCAAACTTGGGTCTCGGATACCAACCACCCAGCCCTTTAGCAACTTTTCAGATAAACTAAGTATCATTATACAACAAAATCATGATTATAATAATTCTTATCTTAAACATGTTAATAATTATACCATGGTTGGAAAATAAAATCCAAATCGCCCAACGCTCTTTCTCCTCCTCTCTTGTTCGCAATTTTTCTCAAATACGATATCTTCGACACAGCGGAGGCTCCCTACTCCAAAAACCAACTCAAAACACATAAAATTGAATAAAAAAGAGATCCAAACAGATCCAATTCAACAAGATTACATCAATAATCACCAAATTAACAACTAAATCGACAAAAAACAAAAGGAAAGGTTTGGAGAAGGAGTTGATCACAAACCCTAAGAAATTTACAGCGTTAAATGCCTCGATCTCCGTATAAACACGAATCAAAACCCGTAACAATAAAGGGAACGATCGACAAGAGTGGAAAATGTACGCATACACGTCGCTGTTGGGGGGGATCGTCGAATACGGAATTGGGAGCGTGACGAGGACGAAGAAATTTTCCACATACTCGACTTTTTCCCAATGGGCTATTATTGGGCCTCTAATGGATCGCCCGTATATATGGCTTTACCGGTTTGATTAAACTGGGCTAGATAGGCCGGTTCGGGCTAATTGGAGTTGGGTTGTTTTGGTTTGATTGAGCCCGGCCCATATGTTTTTATATTGAGCCCGGTTCCAAGTAAGCGAATGGGTCAGTATTTTAAGGCTTGAACCGGACCTGCAAAACCTGGACCCGATTGATCACCTCATTTAGTCTCCTTTTAGATTTTTGTTTTTCAGCATATAAACTGTACTAATAAATAATATATATACACTAAACACCAAATATTGAACCCAAAAAAAAAAAAAAAAAAAAAACTTGAATGAGAAACTCATCGCTCAAGTTTGTTGGTTCCTCTAAATTTGCCGTTTAATACAATATTAAAATTCAAATTAAAAAAAAAGATTGAAACAGACTTTTAAAAATTATATGAGGAATAAATTATACATCTTTCAAACTGTCTGAAAAAATATTTATTAAGAACCTTCTCCAAAAAGTTGCGTGTAATAGTAATTTTATGGGATTGGTTTTTACATAATATGATATCAAAAGTACATGGGTCAAATGCTATGTTAAAAAAAATATATTTTGGATGGAGTCCCATATAATGTTATTTATAATTATAATATTGTAGATATTTGGATAAATGTATATAATATTTTGTATGCAAAATGTAATTTAAGAGCTCTACATTATTTTTGTCGAACATATAATATTTTTTATGAAAATGCTGAGATAATGGGTGCAACTTGCACACACACCAACTGGTTAAGTAGAAGTATTAATGCTATCACTGTTGCCCATTAATGGGCATAGTAAACAGTCTCAATCACGGTGTTCGTGATTTTGTCGCGAAAAACTTCAAAAATCTTCCACGTAGTTTCGTAGTTCCTTATTTTACCTCTTGTAATTTAAAATATATCAAATTATTTTTCTGTGGTTTTATTTTTATTTTTTCGGTAGCTATTTCGTTAATATTTTATTAAATTATATACAAAAAATTTCAGATATCCATCTAGATTTATCAAATATTCACTTTAGTATTCTTTAAATTTACTTTATCACTGATTTAAAAAAAAAAATAATAAAATTGATAAGAAAAAGAAAAAAAAGAAACCACAGGTGGCAAATTGATACATTTTAAACGACAAGGGGGCAAAGTGAGAAACTTCGAAACCACGGGGAGGGTTTTTAAAGTTTTCCTGTTTTATTATAGTCTGTTCGACCTGATAAGAAAATATAAATAAAATAGAGAATATTTTTTTGGCTTCAGATCTATTCTGTTTGTATTTCTATCTGAAATTGATTTTTGGACCGGTGTTTGTGGAGGCGTTTTCGAGGCAAGGAAATGTCCGAGGATTTTGTTAAAAAAAAAAGGCTAAATTACAGAAAACCCTCATGTAATAACCCGCTTTTTCACTTTCTCTCCCTAACATTTAAAAACCTACATTTTGCCCCCCTGTAAAATAAAAAATGTGCACTTCACCCCTTACCGTTAGGGTTCCGTTAAAAATATATTTTTATGCCGAAAATACCCCTCCGCCATCTCCCTGTTGCTTCGACTCCTTCCGGCTCGCCACCTCGCCGCGGCCTCGCCACCTCGCCGCCGCCTCGCCGTCCTCCACTGCCTCGCCCTCACCCACATCTCCTTCGCCGTCCTCCGCCGCCTCACCTTCGCCTTCTTTGCCCTTCTTCTACTGTCGCCTACCTTGGTTTTCTCCTACTGTCGCCGAAATCGAGGGCGGCGAGGGTGCAAGAGGAGAAGGGGAGCAGGTGGAGAAGAAAATGGAGAGAAATCGCGGCCGATTGAGGTGGGAATCGCGGCTGAACGAAGGGGCGGTTGAGGAAGATGGGGAAGAAGACGACAATGGCGAGGGGCAAAATGGTCATTTTACACACCGTAATCCTCCTGTGAATATTTTTCATTTTACAGGGGGGCAAAATGTAGATTTTTAAATGTCAGGGAGGGAAAGTGAAAACGCGGGTTATTATAGGAGAGTTTTCTATAATTTAGCCAAAAAAAAAAGAAAGAAAAAATCTTACGTTCGACATTGAACCTTTAATACCATCGAGAATAAGAACACAATTTATTAATAAATAAGTATGCTCAAAGTCAAACGTTTGACATGTCAAAGTTTCAACAAAGTTTAAGCTGTGACGCGTAGCACGATATTTTGAGCAACGAGCGTGTTTGCATTTTCTCTGTGTTCACATTGCATGTGATTTATCTATTTATGGGATGTTGGGGCTTTTTCTTATACATATTTGGAGCTCTCTCAACTTCAAAGAATATAAAAAAGAATATTTTGGGTAATGTTATTTGACCTTTTATTAGAATTTGCAAATTTAGTGGTTCAGAGATAAATATTCTCAAGGATACAAATTGCTCAGCAATTTTGAATCTTAGCTAAAAAAAAAGAAAAAAGAAAAAAAGAGGCTACAACATTCATGAAGAGTAGTGGAACTCTTCTTGCGTCTAGTAGTTTTTTTTTTTTTTTTTTTTTTTTTGGTTTAAGGAAGCCTAGTTGCTTTTCATTTTTGTTAAATTTATCTTCTTCATGAATGAGACGGTAGCATGCTACCTTTTCTCAAAAAAAAAAAAAACATTCATGAAGAGTAAACATCACTTTAACAATTAAAGTGACATTTTCTATCGGTCCCTTTGAAAAATTACCTACAATTTTTTTCTTCCAAGATTGATTTTTGTTAGTAAAAAAGATATTGATTTCCTATCCAAATTGATTTCTACTTAGTTTGTCAGTCAAATAAGAAAATTAATTTTCTATTTAAAATTGATTTCTACTTATTTTTCTCTTCTAAATATAACAATTAAAAATATTGAACTTACCTGTAATTTTTGTTGTAATTTTCTACCGGTCCTTTAGAAAAATTAAATTTTACTGTACTTTTTCAAGCTTCATTAGATTATATATAAAATATATGACTGAAAAAATTGTATGATCAGTAACGTCACTTTCAGAAAAAGAGCAGTACATTAAACTAATAAAATTTAGGAGAGTCTCTACACATTTTTTTCTAACATTAAAATATACTAATAAGGATATGTTTAAATATCCGTAAATTTTTTTATGATAAAAATAATTTTCAGTTGAAGTGAAATGTAGATAATGTTTTTTTTCAACGTTATATATGTAATAGAAAATTTATTTAAAATTTTTATACGTTATTGCATTATTTTTTATAATAACTAATTATGGTACTATTCAACGTGAAGTGAAACGGGTCAACTCAAGCCTCTTATTAGTTATCACCAACGATGCCTCCTTGCCTACAGGGAGGAATTCTACACTGTCACACTTGCACCACGTCATCAATAACAAGCCAATTACATTCCTTCTTTTCAAACAAAAGTACAATAAAAATATTTTTTTACAATCATGATGGGACATATATTCTTAAAAGGATTAATTTTGATTGGTTTGTTACGCCACGTCACTAATATACCCGTTGCATTCTAGAATTTTTCGCCTACAGGACCCTCCATATGAGAAAAAACAAAAAGTTAAAATACGTTATTTATATGGCTGATGTGGCGTCATTAATTAATCAAATGTTTTTTTAAAATTCATCTATTTCACCATAATTAATAAAAAATATTTTTATTAAAATAATATAATTAATTATTAATAAATTATATTATATAGTAATCATTATTTGCTTTATAAGTCGCGCTAATATGTTTTATTTATTCGATTGCTTTTTCGTTTCTAGCAACAGCACTTTGACTGACACAGGCTAACCTGCGCCGCGTCAAAAGATCGGCTGCAGGTTGTTGTTTTTTTGGTTAATATTTTGGGGTTTTTTTTTTTTTTTTTTTTTTTGGGTTCGATATTGGCATGAGATGTGTTGCTTGAATTTTAGGAAATTGGTTTAAGCTTCTGGTGAGGGTTAAAAAAAAAAGGAAGTATTATTATTAGTTAATTCTTTTATTTTGAGCATATAATCTTTGTTCTATTTGCCTTTTTTCTCCATTTCTAGTTAATTTTTGGTTGAAATATTGTTGCAGATTTGAATTTTTCCTCCTTATGCTTTGATGGGAGTTCATAAAATTTGGGTTTTTTTTTTTTAAATTTTCTTTTTTTATAGTTATTGAAGTTCCTGCTTTTTTATGAAGCTCAAAATTCTGCATCTTGGATTTGTTCCATGTTCAATACTTTAGGTTATATTTGTGAATTATACTGATCCATTTTTTGATCCAATCAATTTTCAGGGAGAGTGTATAGTTCATTGGAGCATCTTTCAATATCCAAACACCATCACTGGTTTAACCCCCACAGTAATGATTTGTTTCTCTTGCATATCTAGAAGTAGCCGGACTTCGCGGCAGCAAATTGTTCAGAGTGATGAAGGTAAATCAATCCAGATTCAGTAGATTTAAGATGTCTTTTTTAGTTTCTTTTTTTTTTTTTTTGGTTTTTCCTCAGATTTTATAAAATATAATTTCTATTCTATATTGCTTGATGGCGAAAAATCGTAAATATGAGTATATTGCAAGTAGTTTAGTATCCATTTGCACACTCTGTAATATAAAAACTTATGTGAAATGAAAACCAAAAAGGCGGCGGCAATACCTTATAGAATACATGTTTTGTGACCTGCTATAGAACATCCACTTTCCCCCGCAACCTGTTAACATAAGAACTTACCATTTTGTTGCATTTTCGCGTTAGCTACAGATATTGCGGGGATTGAGAATGTGAAAATCTTTTCCTACAAGGAATTGAATAGCGCCACCGAAAACTTTTCTCCTGGTAATAAAATTGGTCAGGGTGGTTTTGGTTCCGTATACAAGGTAAGTTCTAAACTTTATGATCTTAGCCCTCATTTGACATTTGTTTATATATATATATATATATTTTTCGTTTTTTGTTCCTCCTCAAATTCAATATGGTTAAAGGAACCTAGTAATGAACTTCTTTAATTTTATGATTATTGCTTAGTTTCTAAAGTTCGTTGTTGTCGAGCAATTTCTGCAAATATAGATTTGTAATCAATTCGACAATACCAGTGTTGCCGAGCAATACCAGTTTTGTTGAGGGAAACAAAATGAGAAGCGTAAACGATGCCGAACAAAAACTTAAATCTTCAAGCAACGTGAACAGAACGTTTGATGAACATTAATAGTTATTTGCTTTTGTACGTCCAGGGGAAACTCAAAAATGGTTCAGTTGTTGCTATTAAGGTTCTCTCCTCCGAGTCAAAGCAAGGGACGCGAGAATTTTTGAATGAGCTTAGCACGATAGCAAATATAGTGCACGAGAATCTTGTTACCCTATATGGTTGCTGTGTCGAAGGAAATCGGAGGATTTTGGTCTACAATTATCTTGAGAATAACAGCCTCGCAGAAACTCTCCTTGGTAAAAATCTAAATTTTACCCCGTTAAAGTAGTAGCATAATGAACAATATCATCTAAAAGAACACTGCATCTGTTCTTAATAGATTTTACTTGTTTGTTTGTGTTTCTTTTGGCCCCTGCCATGTATCAGGTGGAAACCGCAGCAACATCCAGTTTAGCTGGCGAACACGAACAAATATTTGCATTGGAGTCGCCCGTGGGCTCGCTTTCCTTCATGAGGAAGTCAAACCGCATATCGTGCATCGAGATATCAAAGCAAGTAATATACTTCTCGATATGGATCTCACTCCTAAAATTTCAGATTTCGGTTTAGCGAAACTCTTCCCAGATAGTATGACGCATGTGAGCACTAGAGTTGCTGGAACGATGTGAGTTCTCCGACTTTGCTTGCTTCATCTCTTTAGCGCATTTTATTATTTTATTACATCTTATTTAAATTTGACGATGAGGGATTCGACACCTTTAAAGCAACGATGATTAACCTTCTTAACACAATTCATGCTTTTTCGTAATGTTTCATATGAACCTTTTTCTTTTTTCAGAGGTTACCTGGCGCCGGAGTATGCTATTCATGGAAAATTGACAAAGAAGGCGGATATTTACAGCTTTGGTGTTCTTCTGTTGGAAATAGTTAGCGGCAGGTGTAACACAAATACCAGATTGCCTTATGAAGATCAATTTCTTCTGGAAAGAGTACGCATTTTGTTTTTTTATTGCAGTAAACATGCATTGACTTGATAGTCGATAGTTCTATTTTATCTGCCAGCGGCGTAAGATAATGATGCCTCATCACCATTTGTTTTCTGATTCACATGTGAAAAATAATACAGAATGGAAAATTGACTTAAAGAATTGAGAGTTACCGAATATGATGTGAGTCGAGTCCAGCGTTCGCATTGTCTCCGTATACATTAATTTGCTCATTCATTTTTCTGTTGGTGACTTTTGTGCAAATTTTTTACATTAACTATGTATATCAATCTGATATTCACTTTTTAATTCGCATATTTTGACACAGTTATTTACTGAATTCTGCGAATGAACTGAAAACTATCTTTTATTTTTGAGACAAATGGTCATCATGTTAAAGTAGAGTAATAACTGATGTAAAGGATTCACTTTTAATCCATTCCTTTAACGCAATAGTATTCAAAGTAATTGATTACGCAGAATCTAAGAAATTGTGTACTCACACAAATCATTTTTTTCCCCTAAGATATGGGCATTGTACGAGCATGGTGAGTTGGTGAATATCGTGGACACTTCCCTGAACGGCGATTTCAATCCGGAGGAAGCTTGCAGGTTCTTGAAGGTCGGCCTCATTTGCACCCAAGACGCGCCAAAAGTGAGACCCACCATGTCAACAGTCATCAAGATGCTCACCGGCGAGACCGACACCGACATGGAGATCATGAAGCCAGGCCTGATCTCGGACTTCATGGACCTAAAAGTTCGCACCCATAAACCCATTGGGCTAAATGTAGGCTTACCCTGATCTCATGATCTTAAATGGGTCTTAGTGTTTAAGCCCCGAAGGCAATTTTGCTTAAGGTCTTCATTGGAGGATAAACGATTAACTACGACCGCAGTGAGATAGCAAAAGCAAGGGTTAAAAGAAAATAGAAAGAAATAGGTAAACTTCATTAACAGTCCCTATTTTGTTGTACATTTTCACATTTGTTTTCTGTGGCTTCGCTTGTGTAATTAATTAATTTGTACTGAGATCGAAGACAGTGGTCACTGCTGTGAAATTCATTATATCACAAGGTCCATATTTGGAAGTTTACCCTGAAAATATGAAAAGCACTCCCAATGAACTTTTTTGATTCTGAGCAGAACTTGTAAAGTTTCATTGTGCATGTAGACCTATTTTTTGTTATCTTGTTGTATGTTTAGCTGCATGATGAGTGTTGGGCGAAAGAACTTGTAATCTGTTGCCATTTTTCAGATACCTCAGATCACAAGCAAAGCTTGTTTTGGTTTTAGAGAGAAATAAAGCATCACTTGGAAACTGGTAACAAACAAGCAGGACACTGTTCAGTTTATATATTCCTTGCAAAATTTACACAAACCAAGAAAAATGTGTACATATAATTCAGTATTACTTAGATAATAGTTATTTTGAGAGTTGTTGCTCAGGTTACGCATGCCATTAATAGAATATCACTTCAAGGCCTCAGTTCGAATCCAAAATCAACACATAAACTGTCACGAAAAGGAATCAGAGAACATAACAACTCGACGCACATAGCCGCACAGAGTTTCTTTTCATTCTTAAATAAACTTCACATAATAGAGATTATCACACTTCAAAACCACCAATCAGTAAAGTAAATGGCCATATCCATGGAAAGAAAAAACAAACAACATCTGCACTTATCACATTGCTGAAACTAAACTTTCGTTTACGCTGCTTAATCTGACATTGTTAGCGTAATGTTCTGCAAATTAGGGCCGCAGCTAGGAATCACATCACCAAGATGTATTTAAGTAGAACATGACATAGCTGTAATTCGTATCAACTTCATAAATACAATGAAAAAGAAAGATCATGTAACTTTCCCAGGAGGCCAATGCTGGTTCTTGAAAGCTCCTAAACATTCCGCGGTGGATCTAATGCTCCCTGACACGGCGTTGTGCAGCTTCGAAAGATCGACCCTTTCGGGTGCCTGAACATTCTGCTTAAAGCTCAGGAACCTGTCGCGAGACTCCTTCCTGTTTCGAACCAGGCTCTGCAGGACAGCAACAGCATATGTTCTTGCACACTCCAGAAAGGTGCTCGTCGCAAGAGCTGCAGTCGAGGGCGCAGATTTGTTATCAGAGCATCCATCACAAATCGAATTCATGCAGTACAGAAGCAGTGGCAACTTAAACTACCATTGAATGGGATTTGGCAAAGGCCATTTTGCGGGAGGCCGATGCCGACGCCGAGCAGCGTGATGCCGACGCTAAAGCCGGCGCCGCAGCCGGCGCCGACATAGCCGATGACTTCGGGGCCGAACCCCGGGCCCCATCCGACGCCGCATCCGACGCCGATTCCCATGCCCCAGAATGTGCCCAGCGTGGGATGGACAGGGTTCCACCTCTCATACCTCCGGAATATTCCTTTTATGATCATGAGGAACTGCATCAAATTAAGCCATTAACCAACAAACAAACATTGTTTTTTACACCACCATCACCATCCATCCACTCAAGTTTAGATTAGGAAGAATCAAAATACGGTCAAAATTTAGGATTTTTTTTTCTTCAAAGGAATAAAAATTGATTTTTTTAAAACAAACTCTACTGCAAATTAGTACAAAAAAAAACCGGTGAGAACACAAATTCAAAATTTAGGGGGGAAAAGTAAAAAAAAAAACAGAAAAGAAAGAAAATATGAACTTTTCCGACTGAAATGAAGTAATAGCAAATAATAGTGTACTACAAATTAGAGCAAGAAATGACCAAGCTATAAAATCAAACAAAAATTATCATTCAAATTTTTTTCTTAGAGAGAGAGAGAATTAATTACGATCTTCGCATTATTATCGGTGTCTCCACGGCGCCGCGATTGAGCATCTTTGGGCATCAGCTGCGAGAGAACCCTTTTATTTATTTATTTAGTTATTTATTTATTGTTGTTTTTTCGGTTATTTTTCTATCTAGAGCGCCCCCTCCTCGGGTTCTTCTTCTTATCGTTTGCTGCACCAAAAACGTCCTTGTGTTTCTTGTATTTACGGAAAAGGACTTTCGGTTTTCCTTTTATTTTTTGAAATTAAAAGAAAATTCAGTTATCTATTGATTCGGATTAGGGGATCAATGGTTTTGCAGCTTTGCTTGCGTCCCCACGTTTTTTTTTTGGGAAAACTTCAAAAACCCCCCTTATGGTTTCAATTTTTTTCACTTTAGTACCATATAGTTTAAAATATATCAAGTTAATACTCTGGAGTTTTTCACTTTATCACTTTAGTATTCTGTGGTTTAAAGTGCATCAAGTTAGTACCCTGTGGTTTTGCACTTTATCACTTTAGTACTCTGTGGTTTTAATTTTGTATCAAGTTAGTACCTTGTGGTTTTTTAAATCACAGGATACTAAAGTGATAAAGTGTGAAACCACAGGGTACTGAAGTGATTTAAAAAACCACAAGATACTAACTTGATACAAAATTAAAACTACAGGGTACTAAAGTGATAAAGTACAAAACCACAGGGTACTAACTTGATACACTTTAAACCACAGGGTACTAAAGTGATAAAGTGAGAAACCATAGAGTACTAACTTGATATACTTTAAACCACATGGTACTAAAATAAAAAAATATGAAACCACAGGGGGTTTTTTTAAGTTTTTTCTTTTTTTTTTATTGCTTTTAAATCCCGAAGAACTGTCAAAAATTAATTGATACACGTAGAAGAATAGATTTTGTTTAAAAAAAGTATCAAATTTGTTCGGGTTATAGAATTAATAAATATATTATTATAATTTTATTTTTCTAATTTAATAAAAAAAATATATTATAATTTTGGACTATGGAGAATTCGATTTATAAAATTTTTTCTAGAGTCTTAGTTATTAAATTTTGTAGTATAAATTTGTATTAAATTCAACCTACCTATATAAAAATCTCGATTTGATACAATTACACATAAAACACCACCAAAAATAACAGACAAGGTTCAAAATGTAAGGTACTGTTTGTAATTTACAAAAACCTTAGGGGGCTATTTTATATTTATTTATTTATTTATTTATTTATTTGGCTAGGGCTTCTGGGTCTCCACTCTCTCTGCAACGGCTACTCGACCCACTCTCGTGGAGCGCTCCTTTTATGTAAAGAGAGAGTCGGAGAAAGAAACGAAGAAGCAGCTCCCACATTGCCCTTTTTAGAGCTCCGAATCCCCCAAAAAATCCCCAAATCCCCTTTCCCCTCGATCTCCGATTCGGATCTCTCGAGCGAGAAGAGGAGGAGGAGGAGGAGGAAGGAGCCATGAACATTTTTAAGAAGAAGACCTCCGCGAAAGGTGAGGCTTTGAAGGGTTCGGGCTAGGGTTTTGGTTTGGGTTCCCGCATTTCTCTCTCCATTTTGGAATCTAACGTTCTTTTTTTTGTTTTTTTTGTTTTGGGTAAATTCTTTGATGGATTCAAAGTGGATTTTAGGAGATACTGTTCTTCTTCATGAAAGGAGAGAGATTTTTTAGAGATTCGTCTCGATTTCGCTTCCCAAATTCGATCTTTATGTGTCAATTTTTATATTATGTTCATTTACGAGATTTGGGACATTGATTGGAAAGATTCGCTTTTTTTTTTTTTTTTGGTTTCTTTTTTTCTTCTTCTGGAATGAGAGGGGAAAAAAAAGGGATTTTGGTGTTCTTGTTCGGCTCTGTGCCTCAGATTTGCCACCAAACTATGGTTTCTTTTAGCTGTTTGAGATTTTTTTTTGTCGCAATTTCCATGGGCTACGCATTTTAAATTCGATTATGCTTTTATGTCATGCAGATGCTCTCAGGACGAGCAAGAGAGAAATGTCAGCGGCCACAAGAGGTGAGAGTGCTCATTTTGTATGTAATTGAGTGCTTAAATATAATTTCTTTGAGTATTATAAAATTTTGTTAAAAGTTTATGTGATCCAACCTCTCTTCTTAAAAAAAAAAAACTACAAAACTTTGAAAGCGACATTAAACTGCCTGAAANTTTTTTTTTTTTTTGGTGTCGCAAAATTGTATTGTTCAAGTAATTTTATATCATTTTTAAAGCTCGGTGGTGATCTCAAAATTGCACAGAAATTCGGGTGCATTCGAGGCATTTTTCCCCGAAAAGAAAACGACCCATTAAATCTGATTTACACATGCCAATATTCTTATCATGAACTGGCATCGAAGTAAACAATTTATATATTATTATCATAGTCTGCAATTAAGCGTAAGGCCTAATTTTTCTCAAATATTTTTTTTTTATAATCCTCAGACATCGAGCGGGAGATTGGTTCTCTGCAATTAGAGGTTTGCTTGCTTGTCCAAGTTGTAGCATCTATCTAGTCAAATTCTTTCGAAGGTTTGTTGTTTTTATGATCTCATACGGACGTTATTTGTTTCAGGAGAAAAAACTGGTCGCAGAGATTAAGAGGACTGCAAAAACTGGAAATGAGGCAAGCATATTCCAATTTATTTAGCTTTGTTGTTACTTGTTTTACCAGCTTTCTTTGTGTTTATGCTTGCATTTGCTTGACGTGCTGAGTTTCATCATGTTGACTATGTTAGCTACAATATTGTACTAGAAACAAGTGATTTAGGATCTTTTTCGGTTTGATCTTTGTACAAATGTTGTTTGGATAGAGCTGTTCAAAAAAGCTCTAACAGCTTTTTTAATTAAAAGCTCTTGAGAAGTACACTTTGTAGGTAGAAGCAAATGCTTTAAATTAGGGTTTATACTTTTGAGCGTGGAAACTCATTTTAGCTTCTTGCGCATATAGTTAGCGACACTATTTTTGCTTCTACTCCTCAAGTAGAGACACTTCTCCAGGACCTGGGCCAAATGGGCAATTGCTCTTCTTTTATAAGAGATTGCAACTTACAGGATACTTTCATTTTCAGGCTGCCACTCGAATCTTAGCTCGACAGCTTATTCGGCTCAGGCAACAAATCCTTAATTTGCAAGGAACCCGTGCACAGATAAGAGGTGTAGCAACTCATACCCAGGTCAGGAATCTTGAGCTGTCAATAATATTCATATATATTGCGAGCAATATTCCCAGAATTGAGAACACTATGGCATTTTTTTTTAACAGGCTATGCATGCTAGCACTTCAATTTCTGCTGGAATGAAGGGTGCAAGCAAAGCAATGGCAGCAATGAACAAGGTATGGTAACAAACAGGACTTTATGGTGCATAAAGAAATATATGTTGAATAGATTGTGCTCGCCAATGTAATATGCAACAAGTGATTTACCTGTTCGGATTGATTGGAATGTTTCAGCAAATGGAACCAGCTAAACAGGTGAAGGTGATGAAGGAATTCCAGAAGCAATCAGCCCAGATGGATATGACGGTAAAATCTCATGGAAGCTCTTCATCAGCACCCTCATTGTTTTAGTTATATTTATTTGTTACTATGTACCTCTTCTCATGCTTTCCAAGAAAGAAGTTTCCAAAGAATCTGCACTCTAATGGGAGGATTTGGGAGGATGGAAGAATTTTTTTCATGCATTCCTCTTGTGCATCCATTAAAGGCCTGTTGGATGCAGGAGTTTCTTTTTTAACATGTATATTTATTTACTCAAGGGGCTTATGGTAATTGGTTTTGGGTCTACGAAAAAATTTCTGCAACTGTATTGTACATATAGCCTATCTTGAAAACTCATAATTATTAAGCTTTCATAAGAGCTAAAAATTGCAAAATTCTGAAGTGTATTTATAAAGAGAAACCCCATAGGGAGCAGGTTTCAGTGATGTTTCTTTGTGATGCTTCTTTATATGGCACAAGATGTCATTCTTGATTCAAGATATTTTGATTCCTGCTACAATTTTCATCACTTGTGCTGAGACTGCATCAACTATCGTAGGATGCAACTTCCTAATTCTGTAGAATCTTTATTTCTAGGACCCCTTTTGAACTTGATTTGTAGTAGCAACCAGCCAACTGCCTTCTAAAGCTTTGTTTCATTTCTCTTATCTTTTCTTCTTAAAGAGGATGTTTATGTTATTCCTTCGTAGACATTTGCAATGTGAAATTTATGCTTGTGCCATGCAGATTGAGATGATGTCAGAGGCCATAGATGAAACTCTGGATAAAGATGAAGCCGAAGAGGAAACAGAAGAGCTCACTAACCAGGTAAGTTGTCTTATTTCATTGAATGTCGGTCAAGGATCAATACAAGACTTGGTTCTTTCCAAGGGAGTCTTTTTTCCCATCCCACTGACTGATACACATATCACTTAACCCAAATATCCAGTAGGGGTTTTTAGCTGCACATCTTATAGGGGTTTTTAGCTGCACATCTTATCTAAATCATTTTACAATTTTAAACCAAATTGAGCTCCTTCTAATCTCCGGCCCTTTTTAGGTGCTTGATGAAATTGGGGTAGACGTTGCCTCTCAGGTAGCTCTCTCTTTTTTCTTTATATATATATTCTCTTGATTACTACTGTATGTTGATGCTTATGTGCATTATGTAGATAGACTACAAATTTTACGTACTCTTGTGGCTTTGTGCAGCTCTCTTCAGCTCCTAAAGGTCGAATAGCAGTGAATAACAAGAAGGTCGAGAACATCCCAAAGCGGTATATACACAAATATCTTTCACTGGCTATATACATGTTTCTTTTGCCTAGATAGTGTTTGCTCACAAACCATTGAGATAGTATCCTCTTAAGCAAGCTAGCATAACAGTACTTACTGTTTGCAATGTAAGCGAGCTCTGCTGCTACCGAGAGAAATTGTTAAATCCTGAGGTATAGTCTGGTGTAAAATGATGTCTCTTCATATAAGAATTTTCATTTCTAAAGAACCATATTCTGGGAGACGAGTTGGAAAACTGTAATCTGCTTGTCCCTAAATAAACATGTAAGTGATGGGAACTGCTTTAGCTATTTAACTCACGCAGAAAATGCATGTGTTACTCAATAGACATCAATGATGCCCCAGCTGAACATTTTCGCTTTTGTGGCACATTTTTTGACAATAGATCACCGAAGCTATTCTGCCAAATACCTAAAAGCTTTCCATGATACTTATTTCTCTGAAGCAACTTAGATTCAATTAGAAAATTGGAGGAGGGCTGGCTCTAAGCTAGAAACTTCTTGTTTTTGATCAAGGTTAGTCTTTGTTTTTTACTACATTCACACACGTACATGTGGTGTGTTTGCAGAACTGCAGCTCCTGAAGCTTCTTCCGAAGTTGATGATTTGGAGAAGAGGCTGGCGTCTCTTCGGCGCATCTGACCACCTAAAGAATGAAATTTAGATGTCTGCTGCTATGTATATCTATCTCATTTTACTAGTTAAACAATTGGTTATTGCCGTTGTATTTGCTGCTATTTTCTGCTCTCAGGTGGACACTCGCGTAAACGTAAGAAGCACATGAACCTTTTTATCCTTTGTACTTACTAGTATGCGAACTGCTAATGTGTAATAAGATTTACAAGGGACCATCTTATAATCTACATTATATAATAGGATACAAGAAGACTATATAAAGAGACATATTTGGAATACTAAACTTGTTTCTTTTGGATATACAGGGTAGTTTTGTAACTTAGTTTGTTACTCAGCTCCGATCGTTTCTTCGGCAAATTTTACTGTCTAATTTTGCCGTTTTATTTTGGTTTTCATGTCTCACTTCCTAATGGAGAGAATACCTGTTCTTGGAGGTAAGGCAAACATGAACTTGGTATATTCCAATCCTTCATGTTCTTGTTTGGTCCAACCCAGCAAAAAAAAAAAAAAAACAACAGTATATATTCCAATCCTTGAGGGGGTGATGATGCCTTTCACTTTTCCAACCCATTACTGATGAAATGCTGCTATTAAGAGAAGTACTTTGTTTGAGGTTTTTTAAAGGAGAAAATGTTTTAAAAAACAACAGTATATATTCCAATCCTTGAGGGGGTGATGATGCCTTTCACTTTTCCAACCCATTACTGATGAAATGCTGCTATTAAGAGAAGTACTTTGTTTGAGGTTTTTTAAAACATTTTCTCCTTGTAGCTTCTATTTTTTAAAACACTGAATCTCATTTTAAGTTCTCTCCATAACAAAAGTTTTATATTTTTTATTTACCAAACGTTTTACTAGAAGAAGAGGCACAAAAATACGTTGGTTAAGATCTAAAATCAATTGCCATAATATAATATAGACAATTTATGCGAGGAATTTACTCATCATGTGTTCCAATCTATGAAGGATTTTTGGATTCTAATGTTTATAGTGCCGCAACAAGATGACACCACGAGGGAAGCTTCCGTTGACCAAGCCCAGGTTTTGCAATAAGATGACACCATGAGGGAAGCTTCCATTGACCAAGCCCAGGTTTTGAAAACACGTACGAAAATTTAATCACTATCACCATTGTCATTTTTCTCTTTTGCAATATTTCACCGTCTTTGATCATTTTACTTGCAATATAAATATTATTATCTGATCACAAGATTAATACCTTTTGACCAAATTGACGTAGATGCATACTTAGTAGATAGAAGGTGAATTTTAAGGAGTTTCCAACTTGGATGGTGAATTGTTATTATTACTCAGGACAAAGTTTAAGAACCTTAAAAAAAAAATAATTGGCTAAATTACAGAAAATTCTTCTGTCAATATTCTCTTTTTTATTTTTCTCTCATGTCATTCAAAAATTTACATTTTATCCTCTTGAAACATAAAAAATGTACACGACGGATACACTGTGATAAAATAACTAAATTATCCTTTATTTTTTTACAGAATGAGCGTGGACGGAGAGAAGGGTGAGGGTGAGGGTGAGGCGGCGGAGGCAGGCAAGGCGTGTGTGTGGGCATGGGCGAGGACGAGACGGCGCAGCCGAGAACGGGGAAGAAGAAGAATTTCAAAAGTATTTTGGGTATAAAAGATAGGATATAAACGAACCCTAACGGAACACTAACAGCGACGTCAAAATGAATATTTTTTATTTTTTAAAATGACAAAATATAAAATTTTGAATTATGAAAAAAATAAATATTGATAAAAAAAATTTCTGTAATTTAGTTTTTTTTTTTTTTTTTTTTTAAATTCTCACTGGGTTGTAACGCAGCCCCACGCGTTTATCTAAATTAAAAGCTAATTATTATGTATGTCGAAGGTAGATGGAATTTTCGGCTCCGTCTCAGTACCGCGTCTCGTCGACCCGCCCCATTCTACTTCGTTTATTTATTTATTTATTATTTATTATTTTTATTTATTTTTCCTCTCATGCGGTTGGAAAATTCCATAACACATTTAAAGCTCTGCATCCTTTTCACAACACCAAATCCACGAAACCTCCTCCTCTCCATCGTTCCTCTTTCTCCGAAAAATCCCCAATTCCCTGCCCTAATCCCCTTCGATCCCCCCTCCCCCCCATAATCCTCTTCTTCTTCTTCGTGTTCTCGCTAGGATCGATCGCGAGGAAACCCTTCTCGGATTGGGTTTTCGCGGCGTCGCGTTGGCCAAAAGGGTTTTTCTTTTTTTTTATTTTGGGGGTTTTTTTTTTTGAATCGATTTTAGAGGTTTTCGGAGGTCTATTTGCTGATCTGTGGAAGAGAGGTAATCCATAGTCGTTGTTTGGATTCTTTAAATTTGTGTTTTGTGTTTAATCGGTGATTTCTTGTTCTTTTTGCGTTTTTTTTTTTATTATTATGATGGATTTTACAGGAATATAGTTGATTAGTACGCATGCTTGTGGCATCCTGTTGATTGAAATAATCTATTCAGTTCATGCATAAAAGAAAATTTTCCTGATGTTTTGACATGTACCAGGAAGTTTAAATGCTTTATTTGCGTGTACGATGCTTGAAATTGCATAATTAGAAAGAAAATCCGTATGAACTGGAATTGCTGCCATTCTAATTTACTTATGCCAATTAAGAACAGATACTACTACAGCATGTGCGTGTGTCGCGGTGATACTTTCTTGTGGATAAACAGTTAGTTTATTCATGTAATATGTTTCGTGATTATGAACTACTACGGCATGGGCCATCTGTTTGATCTTCTGAAACTTGAAAAATAGGTATGCAGAGCCAAATAGTGTGCAACGGGTGCAGGAGCGTTCTTCTTTACCCACGAGGGGCGACCAGCGTATGTTGCGCTGTATGTAACACTATATCTCCCGTCCGGCTTCCAGGTACTTTACTACATCTTCTGCATGTGAGAACTAAATTAAAGTTTTGTTCTTTCTTTAGATTAGTTCCCATTTCCACTGTTTGTAAGCAATGTTAGCCTGTCTAGGTAAAGAGCGGTAATCCCATAGGTGCATTTTACGTCCGACTTTGTTTTTGAAAATGTTGTATGCATTGAGCCTACACAATTACTTTATAACTGGCAATCTGCCGTTCTCTCTCTCTCTGTATGTGTTGTCACAGTCCGAAAACACCGAAGCGTATTAAAAATATCCCCTTATCATACTGTACAGTATGGTCAATCTCCTTGACAGAAAACTCATCTTATGTGTTCTCCGTGGATTATTAATTTCTCAGTGTAATTGAGGTAATGGAGGAAGAGTTGGTCGTTTGTCATGTGGTGCCAATAGCTGTTATAAAAATATGGATGTGTAGTGTGTTCATTCTTTGTATATGGGAGAGAAGGCATGCTCAACTCCTCTACTATCTTAATTTGATTTACTTGATTTACTTTCTTTTATTACTTTTTTAGTTAGTTTTTTATTTTTCCCTGTTTCCATACCTCCCATTTCGCTGTAGTAATTTTGAGTTTCGTATACTTGAAATTCTCTACGGCCCATTGATAGAACCCAAGTGCGTAAAACACTGACCGCACCAATGTCCACCTAGTGTCTATATTTTAAGTTGAAATAAAGCTTTTGTTCTGTGAGTTGCCATGTTGGTTGTCATGTTGCGTATGTTATGTTTGGTGTGTTTTCATCGGCCCTTGTATTGGGGTTAATTTGATTACGAAGAGTTGAATATAAATGTTTTGCAGGAATGGATACAGCTCAACTTATATGTGGAGGTTGCAGAACATTGCTGATGTATAATCGCGGAGCTACAAGTGTTAGATGCTCTTGTTGCAACACGATAAATCTTGTAAGATCAGGTACTAAAATCAATATTCTTTTTCTATCTTTTCCTGTTGGCAAGTTGTATCTGCAATTCTTAGATAAATTGCTAAACTCACTGACATAGATGGCGACTTTTTCAAGTAATGTTGTGTTTTCTGACAGAGAGTATAGGGGCATTTTCATTAATTTCTCTTCTGTGTTAAAGCATAACACCACAAATCTTCCGTAATGTCAATCAGGCTCTTGTAGATTTTGAATGTCAATCGACCATGCAACGGTTTGATAAGTCTAATGTACTTATGTAGACAATTTTTGTTCATCGGAAAACACTAGGATATGTGAATTTCTATACGTCTTTTCTTTATATGCAATTATACACATTATTACTTAAAATAATTGCTCACTAATGTCATTTTTTCCTGTTACTCTCTCTACTAACCCTGTAGGAGAAGCAATCTCGTGAATTTCTAATATGATCTTTATTGATGTGGTGCAGCAAATGGTGTAGCTCAGGTTAACTGTGCCCAGTGCCGTACAACCCTGTTGTATCCTTATGGGGCATCATCTGTGAAATGCGCCATATGCCATTACGTTACGAACATTGGGGTATGTGAAAATCGATTTTAGATTTCTTGTTCTCCAAATTCGGGTGAGTTTTGAGTAACATAAATTTTCCACCTTTTTTCTCCCTCTTTCTTTTTCAGATGAATAATATGAGGCCTCCCATCCCCACAGCGCACAGACCTAATGAGGCTCCATACACACCACCTTCCACTTCATCTGTATGTCGATTTCTCTCCTTTCTTTTCTTTGTGCACAAAGTTGATTAGTAATTCATGTTCAAATCTTTGTGTACGATGATTGACCCATGTTTTTCCTCTGTTTCTTTTTCTTGTAGCCAACAACTCAAACCCAGACTGTTGTCGTAGAGAACCCAATGTCTGTGGACGAGAGGGGCAAATTGGTAACTCCTTCGTGCTTTCTGTTAACAACTTAACGGCTTGAACTTTTGCTGATTTTGCTAGAATAAAACAACGTTACTTAAACAAGTATGATAATTCATTATGCAGGTAAGCAATGTTGTAGTTGGAGTTACGACCGGAAAGAAGTGATGTAGTACTGTAAAGATTCCCAGGTATCACTGTGCTTTATTTATCCCCTGTGAATTCACAGACTCTGTAAAATGTAAAAGACGCGATAAGTGTTTTTCTGGAGAATTTGACGCAACTAAGGGCATTGAAAACTTTTGTTCCATGGAACTCTATTCTTTCATTTGTAGATGAGTGCACCTGTGCGTCATATTTGAAGTGTATTAAGTCCTACAGTTGTTGCCTGGACCAGTGTAGTTAGAACTATAAGGCGAATAGTTCCTATAAACCGATGTGTATAACACTTTGTTTGTGTCTGCTTATTCATTTGTGCTATATCTTTGTTTCGGTGCTTCTCTTGGTACCTCTTATTTCTTTGATTTTGTACTACTGTCGATGTTATCGGAGTTTAGCACGGAGCAACTGGGATTTTGTTTGATATTGTTTTTGCATAGATGGTGTTCAGGTGGTGCATGTACGTATGGTTTCCAACTTAACAAAGAAGCGAAGTGGAAACATAAGATTTCGACATAATGTTAACAATTTATGCTGGGAACTAGACTAGAAATAGAATGTATGCTAAAAGATTTGAGCACCTGTTGCTAATTATTTGTATGTGACGCAGAAAAGAAGAAATTACACTAATGACAATTCTATAGTTTTCTTCTTAGAAAGTATTGTAGTGTGGCATTTTGCAAATTTGAATAGGGTGAAACGATTAGTTAGCTATATATTCAGCTAATGGTGTATATATATATAAATGATATTTGGGACTCACTAGTTGTAGGAAATGTCAAATATTTTTATTATTATTTCCCTGAGCGAATGTAACCAGTGTGTGAAACATATAATCAGATAAACGAATATCGATGATGTGAAAAATTTACAAAAACAAAAAAGAGAGCTCAGATGTGCTAGTTTCATCTGGCTAATCAGACGGTTGTGAACGAACCCCTCGATTCACGTGTGCACGTATCTCGTCACAGCTCTGTTATTTTTACAGGATTGGGTGGTTCGAGCTTCTTGAGATCTATGAGCGCTAGCCAACTGCGCCATTAACCCCTGTTTGACATTTGCATCAAATAAATACTATTATTATTTAAAATTATTATTACTAATTTGGAATTTTTCTTTCTCCCGTTAGTTGCATCTAACCAAGAATTTGCTCCAAATCAATACTTAGGGCATGGGCAATCACTTAATTCTTCCACCAAAAAAAGGTTCCGAGGAATTAAATACA
Organism: Ananas comosus; assembly: GCF_001540865.1. Classification (NCBI taxonomy): domain Eukaryota; kingdom Viridiplantae; phylum Streptophyta; class Magnoliopsida; order Poales; family Bromeliaceae; genus Ananas; species Ananas comosus. Next base: position 1,746,851 of record NC_033627.1, on the reverse strand, counting down.
CTCTCACACATATTACAACACCCAACCAACATTGAACCCAACTAAAAAGGCCATTAACACGAAAAATAAAGAGAAACCCAATTCCAGCAACACCCAGTACCTTAGACTTGCAAGTAATAATCGATTCATGAAATCTCCATAATTTGTGAAAGATTAACAAATTAGCTTAACTTGCTTGACCAAAAGAAGCTACACACGCATTCCCGGCCCATCCATCCATATAATCTCCTCCTCATCTACGGCCTAATTCGCCATTCATTCATATTCATTCATATTCATTCATTCATTCATTTCTCTTTTGCGACGACCATGGCTATAGAGAATGGGAAAGGAGGAGAGATTGGTTCTTCAAATAAGTACTCGAAGTTTAAGGCCAAGATGACTGGGTCATTACCTGTTGTATTAAGGGTGGCAATATTGCTTGCCACAGGAGGAGCCACTTTGGGTATGGGACTAAACAAGCAGAGTAAGACCGCAGTTGTTGCAGTTGTGGGCACTACTCCCATCTCTCAGACCTTCGTTGCGCAGTTCCAGGACACCCCTGCTTTTGTGTGAGATCTCTACTCCACTCCTTAATTAATTACTACTAGTTTTCAATGAGTCGTTTGTTTTTCCTTCTAATTTTGAAACATATTGCATATTTTTTTCAAATTTTTTGCAACCATAATCTGTAGTTTTGAGTCTTCAGGTTTCAATAGTATTGGCCCTTGTATCAGAAATATAACTCCACATTTGCTTATGCTTGATGCTTGTTTAGCTTCCACTGCGATTTTTGAATCATTGATGTACAATTTTCAACTATAGTTGGATGCTTTTAAAATTGTCAAGGACCTAATAATATAGGGATTATTTGGTCCTAAAGTTGGAACAATGTGTTGAAGTTATTAAGACAAAAACCAAATATACATATATATATATATATATATATACTATTAGCTACATCACACACACACACACACACACACACACACACACACACACACACACACACACACACACACACACATGTCAAAAACAACAGCACACACACACACACGCATATTTGCAAAAACTAAAAAAATGGTCTTTTAAAAGGGCCAAATAATTTTTACACTACTACAGAGTCACATGAATTTCCTCTCTTTCTCTCTTTGTCTCACTCTCTTAACTTTTTAAATGCTTTTTCCAAGTCACAGATTATACGATAATTACATGAATGGTGCAGGTACTTTGTAATAGCTAATGCTATAGCAAGCTTCTATAACCTACTGGTGCTTGTGTTACAACCCCATTTGAAAGGCAAGGCGCATAATATTTGGGTGCTCATATTCGACATGGTAACAATTAACCAACTCTTTCATTTTCCAAAAATTTTAACTCTTTTTTATTGAATCAAATATTTTATTATTTGGTATACATGCAATTTTATTGAAGACATCCACTTCGGTCCATTTACTTATGGCTAGTAAAAAGGCCCACAGTACTGTCTTTTGGGCCTTGTCCTATATATAACTAATTACATTATGTCTATTATACTGTATTTACAATTATATCTAATCAAACGGCCTTTTACTGACGTCAGAGATGCACCACTACCGGTGCAATTAAACTTATTAATTGGGCCTTCGTAGTGTATATTTCTATTAGACTAAATTACAGAAAATATTCTTATAAATATCCGTTTATCACTTTTTCCTCATATCTTTTAAAAATTTTTATTTTTACTCTCTCAACATTTCTTTTAATATCTAAAATGCTCTTCAAAATGATAGAAATATATTAATTTTTTTTTCTTTTAAGAAAGAATGATAATTTGGTGATTTTGTCTTTTCCATCAATGCTGTATCCTCTTGAAAATGTTTTTAAAATTTTAATTGAGCAAATTATAGATTTCTCAAATTCAAAAAGGAACGGTCAAAAAAATAAATATTTACAAGAGAATTTTCTGTAATTCAACCTTTATAATATCTCAAACTAAGTGATACATTTTTGAGTTTTGTTGCAGGTGGTCATGACCGTGGTGGCCACGGGCGCCGCCGCAGCGGCTTCCATCGCCGAGCTGGGCAAGAACGGGAACCAGCACGCGAGATGGAACCCGATATGCGACAATTTCGGCGCGTTCTGCTGCCGCGGGGCCATCGCTCTCGCCGAGTCCTTCGTCGGATCCCTTCTCCTTCTCATCCTCAATGTGCTCTCTACTGTCACTCTCCGCAAGAATGTAGCTGCCCATGACTAGTCCCTTTTCTCGCAGCTATTCTGTAACAGCATTAATTATTGCATTATTGGGGTGGTTTTGATTTGTTTACATTCCACTTAAGCTACATTATCTTACACTCTCAATATATATATATATATATAGAGAGAGAGAGAGAGAGAGGTTGGTTGATGCAATGGGCTTTCCAAATATATGTATACAGTGGAGCTGTGCAAGTGAGATTATACGTACCAATCATTGTTATATGTTTTATATCTATATTTGTACTGGCATGTAGTATATTGTTAATTTATCGCGTGTACGAATTATGTTTACATCATGCATGGTCTTTTCTTTAATTATGGGTTTATTCCGTGCATGTAATAATATGTATGTATACATCATGCGTGCATGGTTTTTTGTTTATGGAGGAAGAAAACTATATATTCTCTTTGTTGTTAAAAGCTTGTTTAAGAACGGTTAGCGAATTGTTATTTAAATAGAGCTCTTTGAAAAAGTACTAACAATTTTATTGTAATTCGAATTTCTACTAGTCATTTAAAGTAGTTAATTGAGAGTTTTTTTATTATTTACCAGTTGGTTTCTTACTGCTTTTTAGGTAGAGAAGCTGTTCCTGAAAACAAAATAGTAAGTAGAGAGCGACGAGCAAGATGTGTGAATTTTTTTTTTTTTTTTTTTGAGAGATAGATAGCATGCTACCCGTTTCGTTTATTTCATTTAGAAATAAACTTAGTTGGAAATATGAATCAATTAGGATTCGAACTTGAGACTTTGGATAAAAACAATCAAGCTCTTTGCCATTTGCTTTAGGGACGGTCGGTAAGATGTGTGACTTGTTATGTTTTCAAAAGTGATGGCATTAATTAATTCCTTCTCTTTTTATATAGCAGATGTATATATTATGTCAGATTTTTATCCTCCTGTGTTTAAAGCGATTAACTTGGATGGTAGTGCCCTATTACTTAACTAGCATGCACTAACATTCTTTTTTTGGGTAGTTGAGCTTTAGATTTTCTTAGTAGTTACTTTGATGTTACAAGAAATATTTTCTTCTAACATCATACATAAGAATAGGCCATTTTAGCAGGTTGGCTGTGTGTTGCTCTCAAGAATCTAATTAAATGAATTAATAGGGTGAGCTTGTATTTAATACTATATATATATATATATATATATATATATATATATATATATATATATATATATAGAGTCCGGCTACTATGCTATCGGTAGCACGGAGCGCTCCGGCCTACAAGTTGTTTTCGATGATGTGGCTTCTGAATCGACGATCGGCTCCGTTAGACTTGATCTACACTATTGAAAGTATTTGGAAACTAAATTTCAAATTTTTCGACATCATTTGACTAGTGATCAAAAGATCTCAAAATTGACAATTTTAATGGCCGATGTGGTGTGTTTGTGAGTTTAACGGTGTAAAACAATCCAAATGCGATGAAAATTTTATAAAAAATTCTTTAACTATTTAGAGTAAGAGCAGTAATCTGATTTGAATTTAAATCTTTTATCATCATTTTTTTATGAGATTTTTATTTTCAGCCATTCAATTTTAGACTACTTGTTTGATAGGTAAATGATATTAAAAAATTATGAAATTTAATTTCTAAATACTTCAATAGTGTAGATCAAGTCTAACGAGCCGATCGTCGATTTGAAAGCCGCATCATCGAAAACAACTTGGTAGCACGGAGCGTTCCGTGCTACCAATAGTATATGTAGCCTAGCTCTATATATATATATAGAATTAAGCTACTATACTATCTATAGTACCGAGCTCCGGTACTATAGTGTTTGTTTTCGATCTTAGGGCGTTCAAATCAACGATCCGCACCGTTAAATATGATCTAGGGTATATGAATTTTTAGGAATAAAATTTTAGTTTTTTTCGATATCGTTTACTTAGTAAATAAATTATATCAAAATGGACGGTGAAAATTGAATAATCTTTAAAACTTAAGCATAGGACTTTTAAATTCAAGATCAAGAATGTTAACCTTAATTTATATAGTTTAAAGTATTTTCTATCAAAATTTGAAGAAATTTAGATTCTTCTACACCGTTAAACTCCAAACTCGTCATAATAGCCATTGAAAATTGACAATTTTGAAATAGTTTGATCATAAAGTAAACTATGTCGAAAAAATATAAAATTTTATTTCTAGAAACTTTAAATATCCTAGATCAGTTTTAACGGTGTGGATCGTTGATTTAAATACCCTAAGATCGAAAACCAACACTATAGTACCGGAGCTCGGTACTATAGATAGTATAGTAGCCTAGCTCTATATATATATATATATATATATATATATATATACAACAAAAAGAAGCAAACAAAGAGAAGCTTAAAAAAGCTACACTGTTGAGGGTGTGATGTTGTAAACCTAATGAGGAGGACCATGTAATGTGATGTGTCCCTATCTTTTGTGTCAATAAATCTAGGCTCCCAAGAGGTTGGACTGCCAACACAGCCTACGTGTTGTGTGGGTTTGAAGAGAAAATTGCCGATCATTTATTTACACGGTGTGTTTTTTCTAGATTTCTAATGACGACGACCATGGAGAATGTCCAATTAGAGATTTGGGAGACGACGTAATCTTGGTTTGAGATAGGTACTGGATGACGAGAATTGGAACGCAGTCAACGAGTACTAGAATAATCGGACTGGTAGCCTGCTGGTAGATAATTTGAGAGGTCAGAAATGATATGATCTTTAGGAAGGTCCAGCCGGACCCCCTTCTTGCAGTCTATAAGATTAATCAGCCGACGAACATTTAATTGAGAGCAATTTCTCTCAGCCAATTGGCATTTTTGTAGTCGGTAGCTTTTTTTTTTTTTTTTTTTTTGGCCCTCTTCGAGACTTATGTTGCCTCACTTTTATAGTTTAGTTCATCCTTTCAATGAATAAAGCAGATAACGTGCTACCATTTTCTCAAAAAAAGAAAATCTAGGCTCCTATCATGTGACAACATTTATACTCATAGCTTGTATAAAAATATATAGAGAGAGAGAGAGAGAGAGAGAGAGAGAGAGAGAGAGTAATGATGCGCTGGGATGAAATCATAAAATATCTAGTAGTATTGGTAGTTAAATATTGACGCAACATATTGAAGTGTGTTACTGTTTTTTTTATATTGATTATAAAACAGATAGAGGTCATTACTTAATTAGTATTAATTAATCTGGTTATCGGTTAAGGTGGCAATTTTTGATAGCAACAGGAGGATACTGCAATATTGTATTGTTAAATATATTATTAGGGCATAAAACAACAATCTAGTAGACTATATAGTAGGTTAATATATAATATTTTACACGTACAAATTGAATAGCATACTGTATCTTTCAAGCTTTAATATTTCCTATTGATCCTATATCTAGCTAAGTAAAATAATAATTGGATTATCTAACCAAAAGACACAATTAAGGCACGTCATGTGCTACTTCTCTGGCATTTATTGCGCATTAAAGCAACATTAGAATATTCAATATTTAAACTTGCTATTGCATTAGAAATGAAAAGAAAATTAGCAGCAAAATTTGCTACATCCACAAGCTTTTGAAGAAGATATTTGAGATATATAGTGTTATGTTTAATTGGTTTATATATGCTTTCGAACACGAAAGCATCAACTAAAATGAGCAAGATATATATACATCTACTTGTCTTGGAGATACATACAAAACAAATTTGGCTTTTCTTACCAGAAGCAAAGAGAGTCACATTAATTAATTTGGTGATAATTAAATAACCCAAAAATATGATTAGTAAATTAAGTGAACAAATTTCATTCCTAATAAAGAGCCTACCACAATAAAAGAACAAGGAATATTATTGAAACCAAACTTGTGTGATTCACGCAACAAAAGCCACTCAAAGCACTCATGTTAATGACATAATTAGATCCCTCCTCTCCTCATTTAATTCATTCTCTTTTCTCCACAAACCCAATTTAAGCATGCATCCCCACTTACTTAAACAATTATGTCCATAGCAATTCAAACCAACAACAACTGTAACACACTTCATGCATGTATACAAAGTAAGCTTAATATACAAACTAAGCTCGCTTACTCACCAATCAAGAGGCGCTCGAAATATAACAAGCTATAAATATTTTTTTTTCTGAAAAAACAAAATGAAAAATCTCATGAAAACGGGTTCCAAGAAGAGGTCAAATTGGACTCGGACAAGAAAGCAACCCAACCCGCTTCGCCCACCTTTGTCGCGTCGTAGGGTGGTGGGCCCAGCTCGGGAAGTGGGCCAGAGTGGGCCGGGGCTTTTATGGGCGTCAGTGGGCCCCTTTCCATAAAGGGCAAGTGGAGGTGGTGGTGGTGGTGGGGGCCCAGGCCGAGGCCCAGTGGGTTCGGGTAGCGGGCGAAGCTGGAGAAGCAGGGCACCTGCCCAAACCCGTTAAGGGGCTGTTGCTGCTGTTGTGGTGTGAACGGGGTTTGGGCGTCGGGGGTGGTGATGGTGGTGGTGTAGGCGTAGGTGTCCATGAGAGGGGGGAGAGATGAGTTGAGTGGGTCTTCATAGAGGCTTGTTGTTGTTGTTGTTGTTGTTGTTGTTGTTCCCATGCTATGTGGTTTCACATTGTTAATGTTGTTGTTTCCTCTGTGCTTGGAGAACACTCTGCATAGAACCCAATCATCCTGTTTTTTACAAAAAAAAACAAAGAAAAGTGAATTTGATTCTTGATATGGATTATTTATTGCCCAAAGAAAAGGCTCTAGTTGTAGATCATAAGTAGTTGTATCAGCAGATTAGTTGTTTTCGCAGGTAGCTTAAGTTTTTAAAGACAAACGGTTTTTCAGGCAAAATATGAAATATGCGTACGTATTTGGGGCGAGTATTGAATATATAATATGGTTATGTAGTAATCAGCAGTGGAACAAATTAGGGAACTATAATAGAGAGTTTTTGGACTTATTAAATATAGGATTATGTATGCACCTATTATTAAGTTGTAAGATATTGAAGTCTAAAGACTAAATTCAAAGCTTGTAATATTTTATTTATTTTCATTGGACTTGCACTTGTTTGAGCTTTTTCTTTTAATTTTATTTTATGGAAGTTGGATAAGGTTTAGGAGAAGAGGACAGCTAGACTTTGGTATTAATAAATTGGATTGAATTAGTGTTGGAATGTAATATGTATAGAATTTACAATTTGAGCCATGTAAATGGGACCCTTCATCACATTTTTGTATAAGAAAATGTAGATAAAAGATGGAATTAAAGTGCTTAGATAGTAGTTTTTTTTTTTTTTTTGAGAACCTAGAAAATAAATTTTTTTTGAAAGCAACATGGGAAAAGGATGACATATATAGGTGCAACATTATAGTTGGGTGTGACAACAATATTAGTCGTGAAATCTGAATAATAGCTGTTATTACATGTAAGGACAAAATAGTTAAAAAAGATGGTTCGTAATCATGAAAGTAACTGTTAATTAACGTGGTAGCTTTTGGAAAACAACATATAGCATGTAGATTGTTTTCTTTATTTTGTTTTATTTTAATGAAAGAATGAGAAAGGCATAATAATAATAATAATAATAATAATAATAATAATAATAATAATAATAATAATAATAATAATAATAATAATAATAATAATAATAATAATAATAATAATAATAATAATAATAATAATAATAATAATAATAATAATAATAATAATAATAATAATAATAATAATAATAATAATAATAATAATAATAATAATAATAATAATAATAATAATAATAATAATAATAATAATAATAATAATAATAATAATAATAATAATAATAATAATAATAATAATAATAATAATAATAATAATAATAATAATAATAATAATAATAATAATAATAATAATAATAATAATAATAATAATAATAATAATAATAATAATAATAATAATAATAATAATAATAATAATAATAATAATAATAATAATAATAATAATAATAATAATAATAATAATAATAATAATAATAATAATAATAATAATAATAATAATAATAATAATAATAATAATAATAATAATAATAATAATAATAATAATAATAATAATAATAATAATAATAATAAAGGAAAGAAGAAGAGTAATTAATATGTTAACACCAACTACTCTTTCACTAAAAACTCACTTGTTTATGTTTAATCTCATAATTATTGTGATACATGAAATTTGCTACTTTGACTTATCTACATCAACATCTCAAATGGTGTTTCACATTATCTATTACTTAATTATTATTTTTGCTATAAATAATAAGGTAGTTTTATGAATTTATAGCACGGCTTCGAAAAAAAGTTGCACCTAGCCAATTATTATGCTATGTTAGAGTTAGTTATTACTTATCAAAGTTTTTCTTTTTTTTTTCTGCACATTTATTTTGTTATATTCATTGAAAGCATTAATTTCTACTACACTCCTCTATGTTAGACTTGGTTCTGTAATTTGGACTTTTATTTTAGTTTTTGAACTTTTATGCATATTACAATTTTAATCGCTAATCATTAAAAGAACATAAATATGAATCATAATGGCGGATAAAACGGTTCTACTATGATAAATTTGCTCACCTTGAGAGGGGTGATGGCGGTGGTGGTGGTGGTGGGGGCCCAGGCCGAGGCCCAGTGGGTTCGGGTAGCGGGCGAAGCTGGAGAAGCAGGGCACCTGCCCAAACCCGTTAAGGGGCNATGCGGAACTCGTGCATGACCCAGGGAGTCTTCTTGCCCTTGGGGGCCCGGCCTTGGTAGAATACGAGCGTCTTCCGCATGCCGACCAGCGCCCTGCGCCGCGACACCGCCCGGTCCTTCCCCGTGGCCTTCCAGTAGCCCGACAGCGTCGCACGGTTCGTCCGCAGCCCCGTCGCGTACTTACGGTCCCTCAGGCTGTAGAAGTACCAGTCCTTCCCCCCCACACATGCAGTTTCTGATACAAAATATTATTTTCAGCAACAAATAATGTGTGTGTGTGTGTGTGTGTGTGTGTGTGTGTGTGTGTGATACAAAATATTATTTTCAGCATGTGTGTGTGTGTGCTAGAAATAATAAGCACCTCTATATATCCATGGACACAAGCTTTTAGTTAGTACTGAGGAACATCGATCTTATATACTTGAGTGCAGATGCATTTCAACAAAAGCAAATTCTTCAGTGTGGTACTTAATTTACTTTCTTATTTCTTAACTAGATACAGCTTTTGCATGTTTAGGGTCTACCTCTAATCTCATCACTTTGTAAAGCTATATATATATATAGATATAGATATATTTCTTAATGCTTACCATGCTTTAACATAATAATAATTTCTGACCTGTGATAATGCCTGTTTAATCTAGCTTTTAGACCAAGTTCTCTCTTTGAAATAATTTGCGCACACTTTCTCTCAAAAATAGTCTTTGTTGTACATGGTGTGAAAACCCTATAGTGAGCTAAAAGAAACTTTTCTTTTGTCAAAAGTAAAGATTCTAATTTAAAACTTTTATATTTGCAACAGCAGAATATCTAATCAAAAAGCAATCAAACATCCTATAATAATTAATTAGTTTTAAAACATAATCAAGAAGTGCATGCATTCCAATACGTACTCTTTCGGACAATTAATTATAAAAACTGTTTAAGCGACAGCTCCGTTCGAGCAAAACAAACTCTACAAAAAAAAAGACCGATTACTTTTAGCGCAAGTGGCAAAAGATTTGGTGGTTGATATCCGAGGTCCCAAGTTCGAATTCTACTTGATTCATATTTTCAGCTAAATTTATTTCTAAAAGAAATAAACAAAGCGAATAATATACTATATTTCTCTAAAAAAAAAAAAACCCTAAAAAAAAAAAAGGAGGAGGAATCATTATAGTAGCCTAACAAAAGATGGGGAGCGTTGATGTAGAAATCGGGAAAAGACAATGGTTTTAGGTGAAGTTCTTTCACAAGCTGGTACAAAACCAAACAAGCCAAAATGTTTTCTTTTACACTTTTTTTTTTTTTGAGAGAAATAGATAACATACTATATGTTTTATTTATTTTTTAAAAAAATAAATTTAGTTTAAAATATGAAATAAAATTCAAATTTAGAATCCTGAATATTAACTATCAAATTTTTATCACGTGCGTCAGAGACGGTCCGTTTTTTTTTCACATATTAATCGGCTACAATGTAGAATTTAGAGAAAGTGAGAGAGAGAGAGAAAAAGAGAGAGGGGATATATCTTTGGCATCAGCATCAAACCTAACACCATGATGATGATTAATTAATTTGGTGATATGTGTCGGATGTCGAAACGTTGCCACGTCAACGTCAGGCAGCCCCCCACCCTTTCCATATCCTTCCATACATGTATCGCAGGGCCAGCCTGTATCGGAAAGCTCTGAACTACCCACCCCCACCTCTCTCTGTACCGGCTTGGAGATTCGTGCGGCCCATCCTGGTTGGCTGGCTGGTTTGTCGAGCACTCGACACTTGTCCGTGCATGTGATGTCGACCAAAGTACTATTTAAGTAGTGTTTTTTTTTTTTTTTTTTTTGATAAAGCCGCTAAATTAAGTAATTTTTTTCTAACAAAATTTCCTGAGAGCTTATTAATTAATTATATACTTACATTATTATAAAGAATAAACTTCAAATGCTACTTCTGTCGTTTTGCACTTTCTCACTTTAGCATCCTGTGGTTTAAAGTGTATCAAATTAGTATTATGTGGCTTTATTTTTATCTTTTTATCAGCTTTTTCGTTAATATTTTATTAAATTATATATAAAAAACTTTAGATACCTCACTTAATTTTATCAAATATTCACTTTGTTACCCTTTAGTTTTAATTTTGTTACTGATTTAATGAAAAAAAAATTAGTGGAATCAATAATAAAAAAATAAGAATGAAACAACAGGATACTAAATTGATATACTTTAAACCAAATGGTACTAAAATGAAAAAGTATGAAACGACATGGATGGTATTTGAAATTTTTCCTATTATAAAAAGATTCAACTCGAAATTAATATTTACCTTTCACTTCACGCATTAACTTTGTGCCTTTTATCTTGTAAGATTGGACAGTAAAATTAAAATTTTTAATAGTTAGGTAGTCGACTCAAATTAGCCTATAATTCAAATAAATTCCGTACATTTTTATCTTTAAAGTACAAAACTGAATGCTTTTACACGTTGTAATACCAAACTTAGCCTAGGATACTAGTATGGTTTTAGTAATAATATAAATAAAAGTGAAAATCAAATATTTGAACATTTGAATTTGAACGTTATAAGGTGTCGTGGTGTAGTTGGTTATCACGCCATTTTTCTTTCTTTTTTTTCTTTTTTTTTCCAATTTCCATGTTTTGTGTGTGTATTGAAATAACAACTTTATTTTTCAATAGCATGGAATGTGTCCCTATTCAACTAGCTCATTTAAGCAATAAATAAATGCCTGTTTTATTACCAATAATCGTGTAATATTTTTCAATAATTAATAAAACAAATAACTTGTCTAAATCGTTGTGAGCTACACTGTTTTTATACATTATTGTGTCTTTTTCGTATTTAAATTACTTCTTTAAATGATATAAGTGTAGCTTGGAGTTTTCCCTCCTAACTTAGCTTTCAAACAATGGGCCATCCATTCTATGTACTTTAGCATGAGCATATATATATATATATATATATATATATATATATATATATATATATATATATATATATATATATATATATACTTTCCACTTCATTTCATTTACAGATTTGTTTAATTCATCATGGAATTGGCCAGCTTTTAATTTACTTTTCTAAGTAATTTTAAATTATATCAGTTGTTTAACACACACAAAAAAAAAAAAAATGAAAATCATATAAACTACGCGTTTTGTTTAGCATACTAACACTTATCCATTCCAATAAATAGTATACGAGCATTTAAACTCAATCTTACTCCGTTGAAAGTTCAACATGAACTCCGTTTCATTATATATTGTTGGGAAGATCTTAATTGAAAATCAAATATTTGTTTAAATAAATTAACTCATATTTTCGTGCCAATCCACTAACATAAACAGGTACAGTATAGACGGAGAACACAAGTACCGGATTCGAGTCTGAGCTGTGCTCAAATTCGGCTTGGAACTTCTAATAAGGTTTGAGAAGCCTACAAACTATATGACCAAAGAAAATATGAAAAAAAAAAAAAAAAACAAAATTGCTAAAAATCATGATGTGGAAGGGATGAAGACGCATAAGAGGTTGAAAAGTGACCAAAATTTTGGTAGAAAGAATATATTTCTGTTACAGGAAAAGAAGTTCCCCACTCCAAAAAAGACAAAGTAACAGCATCAAAGTTTGGGTGTGGTGATATACATATATCAGGGAAAAGGTGTATGTAGAAGTTATAATAATTAATGGATGCCATTTTCATGGATTTCCCTTTCTGTAAGGGAATTTCAAAAGAATATTATCAAGGAGAATATGTTTAGGGGTGCTTCCATGATATGAATTAAGTAAAACAAATGATGGTTGATTTGGAACAAATTTGGAAAGTCAAAATTAGAAAGCAAATTATTTTGTGAGATATTTGCGTTGTTCGAGTAAAATTATTCGAACGAATCGAGTTAAATTTCTTTCGATATCTTTCTACAGTAGCATATGCAAAGGCCGTAAATTAGAGTTTTTACTTTTAGCATTCGAATTCTTATTTTCGGCTTCTCACTAATTATGCCTAAGCTAGAATAGAGGGAGATTGCATTGATTACTTAGAATATGACTACAAATTGTTAACTCGATCAAAAGATAGAGGAGAAATATAGGATTAGTACTTTATTAGAGTACTAATTAAGTATTTTTTGTAGGAATTTCCTTACACCCAAGTGAGTATACATATAAAAGCACTTCCATAATTTAGGGTGCAATGCTTACGTTATTCTTATAGCCGGCCTATATAAAATTTATAAAATACTTTTGTGAAGGGTTGATGAATTAAAAGGTTTCTCCTTGTCCTATATATATATATATATGCTTCCCCTCTCAGTAAATTAAATTAAGTTAGCTAATTTTTTAATGAAAAACCTTAATTAATATCACTGGGAGAAGAAGATCTATTCCCCATGTCCATGTGTGCGTAACACCTGATATATTCTTTATTAGGGCACAACTTTGAGATCAACAATCATTTTACTCTCTCTCTCTCTCTCTCTCTCTCTCTCTCTCTCTCTCTCTCGTGCATGTGTGCATGATGATGAAAAAGAGTAGATATATATACATGTGTAAGGGAATAACATAAGCTACGTTGGTTTCTAATATCTTAAAGAAATGAACCTAAATATGGAGGAAACTAAGGTAAAGAGATAGAGTAATAATTAAGGATATATATTGAGCAAATGAATTAAGAAAAGTGATTATGGTGTGGTGAAAATTAGAATTGAACTGGTGCACTCACCAGGCAGGTCCCAGGGCTCGCACTTGTTGAGATCGACGGCGACCAACGCGGGGCAGCCGCAGAATAAGCCGCCGCCGCCGCCGCCGCCGCCTTTGGTGTCCTTGCCGATCTTGGGGGCGAGGTAGTCGCAGATGAGCTCGTCGTCCCGCGGGTGGAACCGGAACCCGGGAGGCAGCTTTGCCTCCACCATGCTCAAGAAGCTCATGGAGATCGATCGATATATGTGCTCTAGAGAGAGAGAGATAGAGAGAGAGAGAGAGAGGAGAGAGAAGAGAATAGAGGAGACGTGTATAGATTTTGCTTGGTATTGAGAAATCTAATAATAATAATAATAATAATAATATTATTATTATTATTATTATAAGGGGAGGTGTGCTTAATTTGCTTGGTGTTGAGATATGTATGTAAATAATGAGGGGATTATGAGGTGTATTAATAGTGGCCCAGGTCAACTTTTTAAGCGGGGAATTTTGGGAGCTTCCAGTGGAGAGTTGGGGGGGGGAGGGGGAATCATGTGGTGCGAAATGGTAAAGGATTGGTCATTCATTTCTTTTGTTTTTTTTTTTTTTAGAAAAAATAAAAATTTGTAATCATTTGTTTTCTTTTGCTTCTTCTTTATTTTTTTTTTAACTTTATTAATTAATTATTATTATTTAACAAATAAAAGAAGAACCTACCCACCCTCCTATTATAGTCTTTACCCCACGCGGCACCTGCTTGTTCCGTACCAACCTCAACCACAACACTGGTCGCATCCCCTAGTTCTTAGTTCTTAGTTCTTAGTTCTTAGTTCTTACCCCCCCAATGCATGTGCGCATTTATTTTTTTTTATTTTTTTGAAATTTAATTTTCAACCTTTTCGAATTTCTTTTAGCAGTAGATTATTTGAGTTTTGGCTTGAATTATAAGGCTCACAAACAATTCTCACAAATAAAAAAAAAAAAAGGAAAGAAGAGAAGGAAACCAACGGTCGCGGCCAGATCCAAACAGAGTTCCAAAAATAAATACTCACCAAAAAAAAAAAAATCACCCCTTTTTTGAAGCTATGATCAAATTCAATTTACGGCCATCCTGTAACTCGTTATGTTGTTGTATTCGTTGGAATTATAAGTTAGAATACTTATGTTTCCGTGTTGGTTGGTGCATAAGAGGCGACAATTCTAATACGGTTATTATTTATTATAAAGCACAAGTGAACAGAGAGGAGCAGGATTGGGTCCATCTAAAATTCTAAGCAAACAATTAATAATTGCCCCAAATGGAATTTATGATGATTTAGTATCCATGTTAATAATATGCCTAAAATGATGATCCACCTCTCCTACTTAGAGGCTAATGAGCACGTTGAACTATCCATACAGCTGTGCGCAATCACAGTTCAAACACAACAAGGCAATTATCAGGGGTGTTACGTTTTTAATCGAAGATAGCATGTTTGCTTTAATTGGATATTTTGGGTTGAAGCAAATTCCTGGGACTTTGTTTAAAAGCGCTTTTCGGATAATAAGCGCGGTGGGATTTCCACCACCCCCTCCCATGAATCCGAGGATCGTCAGTGGGTATTTCTCAGCTTGTGTTGGCAACTTCACCTAGAGACTAACGATTCAAGCCACCATTTATTTCTTAATATTTTAAGCACCCGTTTGGTACGGGGTTAAGAAGTAAAATAACTCTTTAACTTCGAAGTTATTCCCAAACACCAAATTTGTAGGGTTGGACTAGCTAATCCCACCCCAAATGAGCTATTCCGGAATAGTCCATTTGGGGTGGGGTTAGCTAACCCCACCTCTAACCCCACCCCACCCCACTATTCCAACCAAATAAAACACTATTTTACCCACTATTCTTTTTATCCCACCTACTCCAACCAAACAATACTTTATCTATATCTAGATTAAATCCAATTCTCAACCAAACACAAAATTACTCTAACCCCACTTTAACCCTGAACTTAACTCTATTTTTAGAATAACAAATTTTTACTTAACCCCGAACCAAACGGTGGCTTAGTTTCCCCCTTTTGGTCCTTTTATCATATTCCTTAGTTTCCCCCTTTTGGTCCTTTTATCATATTCCCGTTGAATGGGTCCATCTTACGTATTAATTAAAGTAGCTGCTATTGTTAGGGTTTAAGCATATCTCATCCTGAAACACTAGCAGGAAATCTATACAACCTCTCAATCTTTTATAGAATAAATAGTCCAATTTAATTGATTATATATCGATATATACAATAAATGTAGAAGTGGTTGATAATATGCCAAAAATTAATGCTTAGTCAGCTAAATTACATTATATAACTTGATTATAATAATTTTAAAAATTCAAGCTAAAAATTATAACAAATTAAAATTTGAGAACCAAAATACCACCGCCTCGCAGTTTTGAGGGCAATTTACCCATCTTTCATATGCTTAGGCATACAGTATACTGCTAATCTCCATTGCTCATCACGCATAGGATGCTCTTCCGTTACGACAAACTAGTACTTGTAATCAGGGGTGTAAAACGGACCGAGCTGGGGCGAGCCCTCACCGAATCGGCTCGGTTTGAAATTGAACGTACATTTTGGCAATTGATTGGAGCCGCGTCAAATCCGAGCTTCTTCGACGCCAGTTGTAATATCACGCAGAGGAAGCTTTTTCGGTGACAGGGACTCGGGTCCGTCTTTTGTCTGGAAGCTTTTCTTTATTTCTGAGGAAAGACTTTGGACCGTCTTATTGCCATCAACCAAGACTTCCAAAATATTGGCAACTCGCGTGGCCTGCTGATTAGGCGCACGGCCTGCTGACTAGGCGCATTCGATGCATCCGCCCATGTTAGGGCGATAAGCTTAATGATTGATCCTGCACAAAATCCCACTTCGATTTTGCGCGTACCTATCCAGATTCTCCAACTACATTGCAAGCAGCCAATACAGTAATACTGTACTCACAAACGAATTCTTAGGCATGTATCAGATTTAACTAGTAAAATGATATCAACAACGAGGTGATTGTTGTAATTAACAAGGCAAAGAATAAAATCTAACCACTAAGTTTTAAAATTTATAAATAAATTATTGTAGAAGTTGTTTGTAAGAATAGCATTTACCCAACCAACAATATACGATACAGAGATGCATTGAGATTCAACATACCTACTCTATCAGTAGTATTTTGTCGTATTAAGATCACCATCCATACCGAAACAAACAAAAGGCAGGGGTCATAGAGCTAACCAATGCGCATATCCGGCCCCCTCCACGCGGCGTAAAATTTGTAGCGGTCACAGCCGCCACCTACGCTGTTGCAGTCAATTGGTTGAGACCTTGGAGCTTCCTAATTGAGCTAACAGGGCACTGCTGCAAACAAACAAAAAGTATGGAAAGAGAAAGCGAGTAAATGCTACGTAGCACTACGTATGAGTTGATCGGCTGTGGTGAAACCAGCACATTAACCAGAAGACAAGGAACAGTTTCCTGGTCGATCTCCAGAGAAGATCACTTCAGATGTTGGCTCTTTCAATTAAAAGTATAAGATTTGATGACACGAGACCTTCTAGGATGAGTCCAGGTGTGTGCAAAAGGATAAGGCTTGAAGAGACAAGAGTGCAAGAAGAAATTATTGCATGGAACTGGTTCACCACTTCAGTCATCGACCGGTTCTCTTAACTCCCACCCAATATCCACCTCCACTTTTATCGCCGCCGCCAAAGGAATTGAAACCTTTCATCAAATTAAAGTTGATTGTTTTGAGGATGGATCGTGAGGAACCAAAGTTGAGATTGATGGATGCAGACGAGAGAACCGGTTCAAAGCTGAAGTGATAGATTAGGTCGAGGCAACAATTTCTCGAGACAAGAGAGATGAAGCCTGACGGCTCTGAAGTTCCTTGGTTATTATGCAGAATAATCTCCACAGCACTATAGAGAGGCACCATCCTTTTCACCCATGACCACGACCTCCACAGTTGTCCTCATCTCATAGAGCTAAACGAGGCCAAATGATACAGAACCTGGAACCTGCAAGAGGGCTAAAAGATCAGTTAACATCATCCGGAGTCAGGCTATTACATCACCAGCTGGCTATGAATAAGATCATAAATTACGCAAGACAGGGCAATCAAATGTAAACCCAATCTCATCTTTGATGATGCTATTAATAAAGCAACTGCTACTATCCAAAGAAGTTTAATCCACCCTTTCATGTTTCCTATCATCAACCAAAGAAGTTTAATCCTTTTTCAGGTATCCAAAAGAAGGAAAAGAGAGGGAGAGAGAGAGAGAGAGAGAGATCGAACAACAGCGATTACGGACGAAAAGATACCAGATAAAACTCACGACAAATCCAATAGATAATTGAATCAACTGGGCCCCTTCTCAAAGCCCACAATTAGTGGGCCGGGCCTGCACAAGGGAGAAATAAATTCAACTGAGTTGCACCCAGTCTAATAAAAATTCTTTGGCAAGAAAGAACAAAACATCCAAATACAATAAAGGTACATCACTTTCCATGACCACACGAGCCATGGAAATACTATCATACTCCATAAAAGCTACAAAATGGCATGCCCAAGCAGTATATACTAAGACATCTTCAGTGGATACCCAATTTGAGTCAACCTCCACACGCTTCTTTCTCCGATGGGTGATATCATATTACTAATAAATATCAATAGATTGTGTGGCTCGATGGATAAGTGGTGGCTGATGACGTGGAGACCTTTGGATTCAATATCTGCAGAGGAGTCAGCAGTTGTTAGGCACGTAATGTCACTCTCAACCATACCAAGAGCTGACTTTCTCTTAAATGCTTAGTTTAGAAAAACTAAATAATAGGTTACCAATTGCACTTGTATAAGGAGCTTAACATAGCTGTATTTAGTTGAAGGATGAAGAACAATTCAGAAAGATATTTTATTCATCAAAAAGAAACAAGTGATCATCCTCAACTTGCAAACAGATGTATGCTCAAAGTATAAGTATAACGACCCGACCCGCTAGCAATAATAACTCGTTGGGCTCAAACCACCGGCCCAAAATGCGTAAGCGCAGTTATTATTACTAGTGTTTAAGTCTCTTATATACCCAATCACATCCCCATTCCTATCCGATGTGGGATTATTGGGGTGTGACAGACTCCCCCCGTTAAGGCCCTGACAACCTCGTCAGTCCAATTACACACACAGCCCAAGATCACCAGGCGATGTAAGACTCGTCTCGATAGTCTTGTCGTCCAGACTCCGGCATAGCCTATCACCTTGTCTTTCAGACCCTGACTCAGCCGAGACTCGCCACACATTTCCGGCTGGTGAACTGGCTTTGATACCAAATGTAACAACCCGACTCCCTAGCAATAATAACTCGTTGGGCCCAAACCACCAGCCCAAAATGCTTAAGCTCAGTTATTATTACTAGTGTCTAAGTCTCTTATATACCCAATCACATCCTCATTCCTATCCGATATGGGATTATTGGGGTGTGACAATAAAATTGTGACCAGTCGCCATTAGAATCAGCCAGTACAAATAGCTGAGCAATGTAAAAACAATGTGTTATCTTTTAAGGAACAGCTTGGCTATGTGAAGATAAACAACCTAAAAAGAGTGTATCGGAGAAAATATAAAACATCAATTACCAGCAATAGCAAGTACAACTTGCTAGATCACCACATCAAAAGAGAATGCAGTATTGGTAGCCAAAAATAGTAAAAACCAACTTGCCGCAACCCACCTAAGAACATAAAGCAGCACAAACTGAAGTCAAATCTCTCAACTAACCACCCAAGTAATTATAACATGTAACTGTAGGTAAGTGTGAAGTTAGCTACAAAATAAATTAAAGGTTGGTCCAAAAAACTGTTGATACAGAAATATCATGCCCTTTTTAGACTGACGTAACAACAAAGGAGATGGTATTGATCATCACAACGAGAACTAGATGATGTATATGAGTCTTTATCCACACGTTTGAGAAATACATAGCGACAAGGCAGATGACATTTCACACGAAAGTAATTTAAGAAAATTATTCTTTTGCATAGATCCTCTTAAGCAACCCATATCTCGAGATTCTTCCTGAACCTACAACAGCATGCCTTCAGTTGCCTAATGGATCAACCTACAATTATGCATTTCCTAAAGCTGTTATTTTAAAACTATTGAAGATTAAAAATAGAGGGCAAACAAAATTTGAAGGAGATTACTCAAGTAAAGAAAGGAGATCTCATTATTCAAGAAAAATAGAGTAACACATCAAACAAACGAAAAATCTAGCCGAAGTCAAGAAAATCCTATCTTCATTGGCAGCTCATACGCTTGCAGTGGGAACATGACATTTGACAAGAGAAGCACTAAATCATCTCCGTAAGACACAACAAGTGACAAATGACATATACATACAGTGGTGTTACATTGGCAAACTAACATCCTGTTCTAATAAAAAACAGAATAAGAATAAAACAATCAATGCGAAAACATGGAAAGAGAACAGTGTTTCAGGCACTTAACCAAGTTCCCTCAGATTTATCATGTTCTTTTGTCCAAAGTCAAGCAGAGAATAAGCATACCCACAATGTTTGGTTTATCCCAAGACAACAATTTATTTCTAAGAAGCTGCTGCTCCTTCAATATGGTCATCCTACAACTTTAAAGGAAACACTACAGCAGAAATGGCTGTTGAGATAGGCAATTAGCTTCATGCAAATTATTATGGGCTTATTTGGTTTAACAGGAAAAGTACAGTCTTCTTACATGATGATTGAGGTCCTCTAGTATATTAAGACAAAACATCAGAAACAACGCAAGGAATCAACAAGCTACCATGGTCTGCTATGCACTTCCACATTCAGAGATTGCAAGGGTAATTACCATGTCACAGTCTAGGTGAATCTGCATCAGTCTTCCGAGCAATTATTGCCATATTTCTTGGCGATAAAATAGGATCAAATATAGGAACCAACACTGCTTCAACTGAATTGCTTTGCTCTTGAAGGAATAATAATCTATCTAGTAAAATATAAGTTTCCACCACCGGACCTAAAGCAGCCCGAAGAGACCAAAAAGGACCTATAAGTTCCTGCAGCAACAGAAGCATCAGTTATGATCCACTTGATATCTTGTTTAGCCACCAGTCAGTTTTCTCTACTGAACAGAGTGATAAGGTATTTAAATTCTCACAATTTGGACACATAAATATCAGTTACATGTGCGTAAGGGATTGATAAAGAAACATTTGTAATGGTAAAATAAACAGTATAGTGAACTAATTGACAGACTAAGGAATTATGTCTGAGGAACAAATCAAACAAAGCCACGTAGGGAAAGGATAAGGCAGAAAAAATAGACTTTTCAACCATTTTAGATTTAAAAAGAATTTAGCAGATCAATACTTGAAGGAGCTACATAGTAGTTACCTAAGAAGCATGCTAAGTAATATTTACATACGAAACATCTTGTTTCGAGAGAAATAAAACATCTGGTCTCTGCTAATTGTTTTCATTTCAAAAAGTTTCACCTTTTTGTTATTCAACAACAAGATTCATGACACATCGAAGTCTGTGAACTTTCAAGCAGCAATTTTCAATTTTAAGATGTTCCTTAAGCTGATTCAAACGAATGTGTCGTCCAAATGTTGATCAATCTATAGTTACAAAATGTAGTAAAGTGGAATAGTAACATCCATCAGATGAGAAATGCAACAATCAACTGCAACCTAAACCAGGTAAAAATGAGTTTTCGCATGTGAAAATTCCAGTAAGAATGAACAACAGAGTACTTGAGGTAACATACACAGAAAGGTAGCACATCCTTCCATATTTCACAGAAATCAGCATCTTGTAAGGTCCCACAACCAAGTCGGCCTAGTCCAGATTTGCTAAACTCTTTGAAAAGCATGTACTTATCAGGCTTTCCAAGAGAGTCGGTCACACCGAGTTGGCTAGGAAAATCCAAGGTTGCACATGTGATGTCTGCAAACAAACTACGAAGTGTTATTCAAAGTTCATTTTCTCAAAAGACCACGAAGATCGGCAGCTTCCGAAAAGTTAAGACACTGATATGGCATGGACACCGCTAATAAAATATAATATTATTAAGATAATAATATATTTTTGTTATATATAAAATATTAATTTTGCTAAAATATTGTTATATTTCTCGCACGAATGAAATTTAATAAAATTTTCATTGATAACTTATATATTTTAAGGAAAGAATTCTCCACCATATAAAATTTATTTATATTGTCCAAAAAAAATATGTAAGCGTCATGAGCCCATGTCGAACGCACGACCATGGCATGTCCGCATAGGACCCGAGTTCGACATGGACATGGACATGTCCGACACGGACAAGTGAGAACCGGTAGAAGTGTCGGACACGCAAGAATTATAGAAGTGTCCGTGATACATAGCTAGCAGGTCTACATTGGAAGACAAGTTTAGATAATAACAATTACAATGCATGCGCAAGATCATCAAAATTTTCCGATTTGACCTGTTGGCTCAAAGTGATTGCAACATCCAACAACAGCTTCAACCTCTTCAGTCTCCACAGGTTTACTAGCTTCAACCACACATTGTTCCTTGGAAGCAGAAGGAAAGTTGTCACTTGCCTCCGCAACCAAATGAGATTCTAGCACTCTCCTAAATCTTTGACGACGTAGAGCTTTCCCTTGGCGGCCAATTGATGGACTGGATTTTAGGACCTCTGGAAAGTGCTTCTCAAGAAGCTGAGTGTAAACAGATAATTAGTCAAGGCTGAGGGTGTTGATTGCATCACATGATATCACAAGTATCAGTTACTCACAACAATAAAAGTTGAATCTCAAATAAAACAGAGCTAAGAGGCATTAATAGAACTGCTTACTTATGAAGAGACAGCTAAGTTTTCATTAAACATTAAACATAAAAGCGAGATATTTCATTTTTTGGACAGCAAGATGAAGTTACAGACGGTAACCTTATTTCTTAAAATAGTACGCATTAATCTCCTTCTCGTTTACCATAGTTGAACTTGCTGACAAATAACATATATAATAAAAAGTACTTAGGCATTCAAATGACAAACCCATCAGTAAACACACCAAGCACCATGATACTGAAGAAAAGGGAGGATACTTACCATTTGAAAAGCAGCACGAAAGGCATGAACATCAAAATTCTGAAGAGCAATTTCTTGCGTAAGATTTCTCCATCGTTCTGCACTCTACAAAGTACCCAGATCACTTAAAATATGCCGGAACATCAGCTACTTTCTCAACTAGAAATATACAAAAAGCACTATGACAGAAAGGCAAGAAACCTAAATATACAAAAAGCACTATGACAGAAAGGCAAGAAACCTAATCCAATGCGTAAAAGTTACACAAAAAATGTCAGGAAATAAAAATGTCCTGTCTTTTATCACAGCAATCTGATTCCTCAATTTTTTCTTGAAAGTTTTACAAATGAATCAGCAAATGATAATGGATGCCTGGTGGAATAAAAGAATGCTGGGATTTTTTAAGATGAAAACAAGGGCAAGAGTTGAACTAGCATCTCTCATTTGAACCTCACTACTATAAGATTAATATAAATGAAGGCAATTCAAGTAAAGATCTGCATCCATAATAGCTAAAATAATGCATTTTGCATAGTACCCCTGATATTACGTACAGTTCAATGCTCTTCATTACTTTCCAAACATAAGGCCTCCATGCAGAGAAAGAAATTAAACCATACAATTTATAAGGAGACATATGATAACAGAGGATGAAGAAGCATACCTGACAAGCAAGATCGCGCATGCTTTTTCCAAGGATTAAGGAAGATAATTTAGCAGCACTGCTTATCGGAAATCCAGAAGATGCGCTGATCTTCTCGCAGCTTTCTTCAGATAGTAAGTTGTAACAACAGCTAATGCTTACTAATGCTTTAACCCGCTCACAGTCAATAAATGCCCTGAGATAGGAAAAAGTATTAGAAACAAATAGAAATGTTACACAAGAACAGTGTGTGGCAGCCTTAGAATATCGACTTATGAACATAAAATATGCTAAGAGAAATTAACATACAATAAATATTAATACTAAATAATTAATCAATTGCGTTTCCACAGATTAGAATATAGTTTAAAAAAAAAAAAAAAACCAACCTTAGCATGTTTACTGAAAGGTCTCCACAAGCATGAAGTCCAGCGAGAACCAATGAAGGCTCAATACACTGGTCATTAGACAAAAAAGAAGCTTTACTTATACTTTATTAAAAAAATATCTTAAACATTAATCTTCAAACTATTCTCAGTCTCCTTTACCTGTTCAGCTCTATTTTCAGGTATTACAGCAGTACTAAATGAGGTCAAGGATTCACTTGATAGAACATGGCAAGTGACAGTTTTTGGCACTTTCAGATGTTGATTCTCTGCACTAACACATTAATGGAATAATCATGAACTTGGACAAGTAAAAAAGAAAAAATTTGAAGACGATATATTATCCTTATTTCTTAAAAGATTCATACCATCTAGCCGCATAATGCTTCTTTATTCTCTCTGCACGAGAATTTGTAACAGCTGCATGGTGCAAAGAAGCGTCAATTGCTATCACAGAGAAGTGATACTCAAAAGCCAGCACTTGTGCAAGATAACCCTGATAACAACAAATAAGTAGGTGTAAGCAAAATGAAAGCTTGAGAAAGAACGAGCATAATTAACAAGGAATCCTAATATATAATGAACTGCAAAAGTTCTGCTATTTGCCCAATAAACAGTTAATCAGCTGATTAAACCAAGCTAATAGGGCAAAGATTACTAACTTCCATTTGTTGACATGTCAGAGGCAAGCTAATTTAAGCCTGCCCTAGATTCAAACTCAATTTGCACAGCCCAGCAAAGCTTTTTAGCAAGTTTTTTTTTTGTTATCTACCCAAGTAGATCAGTGATTTGAAGTTCTAACCATTACCTTCAGCCACATCATGAGCAAGCGAAGTTCCTATTAGAAATAAAATAAATATAGGCAAAATGCTTAGAGATATCTTACCTGACCAGAACCTACATCAATAATTGTTTCAGCTCCGTAATCACCAGCAATCCTGCTAATTACGCCAGTGAGAATTTCTACCTGTTTGAAAAAAAAGTTAAGATATTATATATACAGCTTGTATACATCTCGTAACAATAGGTTACAAGTACAAATATAACATGTATGAAGCTTTATCAGGTCATCTAAGTTAAAGCGAGGCCACATTTCTCCTCAACACCTCATTTACCTACTTCATGCTTCTTCTTTGAATTCATGCCCTGAGCAATGACAGTACCAAGTGACGCCATGTGCAAATTGTGTAGAATCTGCAAGATTTGAAATTTTGAATAACAAGCAAGTGAATTTCATATAAAAATGACTTATATAATTTAACAATAAATATAGAAATGAAATCAGAGCTGATAAGAAAGTCAATGCTCGTTGGCCAAGGAGCCTAAAATTCGCATTAAGCATGCTTCATTGTTGTGTTTAAACTCTAATACTTTTCTTGAGAGCATAAGACTTGTATGGTAGCAAAAGAAGTGCATTATCAGATTTTTCCTGAGAAGAGCATTCTCTTAATTCCAAAAAAGAAATTAGCCTATTTGTTTCTCATGAACTTCGAGACCTTTTTTGACAGCAATAAAATTGCAGTAATGAGAAACAATCTTAGAGAACATACCGGATGTGAAACTGGCTCCCGATGAACAGCGAGAGACCTCAGCTTAAGTACAAATTCTTGCAGGGATCCGGGCCAGTAGTCCTGTCACATATGTGGGAATTAAACAAAAACAATCTAACCTACTCTTATGATAAAACAGTAAATTAAATCGAGCTGATACTATCACCAAAATTTATTACGATTAAAAATATAAAACAAAACGATTTGAGCCGATCATCGAATCATACCCGAACAAATCCCGATGGCAACTTCAGTAAAATCTCAACAGATTCCTTCCGGAGACATTCCATCCACTCCTCGTCCACCAATTCCCACAACCTATCCTGCATAATCCAAAATCTTAATCCCAGAAACTACGGAAAAATCCTAAAGAAACCTAGGGTTTCCGCGAAGTGTACTCGGAGGGCGAAGCTAGGTTAGGGTTTGAGGCGTACCTTGAAGAAGTTGACGACGTGGGCGTCCATGAGTGGCTTGTAAGGGCGGAGAAATTCGGCAATGGCGCTCATCCATTCTACGGTTTGCGGCGCCGAATCGCACGAGTAGCGGCGGAGCGGGGTCGCCATGGGCGAGGGAGTCGAGGTCGGGGAAAACGAAGTGCGAGGGGATGAGAACCAAAAATGGGATTGCGAATCGGTGGGGCTAAGCGGGTCTAATCGAGTCCACGGCGCTCGAAATTTGGGTCTTGGGTTCGTGATCCGATCCCGTTATCGGGTCCGGTTCGGATCAACTCGACTTGTGATTATGAAGTCGGTGCTGTGAGCAGTTTCGCTGCCGATTACGGGAGGCGAATGCACTTAAAGCTGGTTCGCTGCAGAATTCATGTGGATCAATGGATGTAGGAAGCAAAATGGGTGAATTGCATTTGTTAATTAAAATTTTAATTTCTTTTTCTTATCGTAATTATGTGTTATTGTCAAATTTTATCAAACAGATTTAACCAAATATTAGCGAGACAGCGGCATAATATCAAAATTTACGTCGTATCATTACCATATCACCTCCACATTAATAGAAGGGAGAGAACGGAAAAAAAGGAAGAAAAGAAAATTAGCCTAAACCCTTTGCATAATTTTTGAAAGGATAAATCAAAAAATTATACAGTACACCTCAAATCCATACGACACACTAGCACAAATCAACGGACAGCAGCGATTTGTCCAAAGTGATATTGGAAAAATCATCAATCAAATATGTAATGTGTGCACTCCAATCGATCTCCATGGTTTGTTGTGTGCATTGATTTGAGCACTATCGTCTTTGACCGTGTTCACACATCGAAGAAGATGTGCCAAAATCATATATATATATATCCTGGCATTGCTTAAAACCATGTAATTTTAGTTAAATTAATTAATCAATTATGGGCTTGATAAAGCCAATATGCCATATAATAATATCCAAAACTCTCCAAATGGAATTTGCACCGTCCAAGAGAATCAGTTCACGTTGGAGCGTTACAACAATACTCGACAAAATAAATACAATACAATAAAATAAAAACCGAAATAAAGAAGAGAGAGAGAGAGAGAGAGAGAGGAGAAAGATTTGGGGTGTTGAACCTTAATTAAACAACCATGTTTGAATGTATTAACCTGAAAAATCATGATTTTGAAAACCGAAATATAACCAAAATGATGAAGCTTCTAATTATTGCAATTTAAAAAAAAAAAACAATCTCTATGCGACGCACCGAATTCTTATAAATTAATTAAACAACACCTCTGTTTATTTTGTTAATTAAATTATACCTGCACCAAGTGTTCTAGAATAGAACTGAGAATTAACTGTTTGCATACACGCCGTGGATCGAAGCGTAATCAACGCATGAACAATTAAAGAAAAGGACCTATTGAGCATGATCCCTTTCAATGGAGCATGACATGAACTGTAGCAATACCTGAAGAATTAAACAAATCCCCGAATAACCGCATGAGCGAGTAAAGATCAAAGCGCACAACTTCCGTCAAAATTAGTTTCGTTAATCTTTACCGGAGCTTCTGTATAGACACCCAACGTGTAGTGCACTAGTAGTGCTTCATATTTGTATTATAATTTATACATATATACCAATCTGTGTATAATATATCAGTATGTTTATATATAGTATGAATATATATATATATTAAGGACAAACCAAGAGGATTAGTGGAACTACTCCAAAACTAATGTGGTGAATTTGTACATGGTTAATTAATGTTGAGTGGATATGGGGAAAGAGATTTGATTCCAATTGAGAAAAACTAGTGAGTGA
The DNA here is from genome assembly GCF_001540865.1 of Ananas comosus. Lineage (NCBI taxonomy): Eukaryota > Viridiplantae > Streptophyta > Magnoliopsida > Poales > Bromeliaceae > Ananas > Ananas comosus. Next base: position 1,719,315 of record NC_033627.1, on the reverse strand, counting down.
TTGATGAAACAAAACAAAGAAGCAGTCGAGTTTGTACCTGGTTAATTATCTGTTTATTATTTTCGCTTATTATTTTGTTGCTTTTTGCAGCAAACGCTGAAAGATAATGATAGTATGCAAAGTATTATGTATTATATTTATTTTGACCGGATTCGGAGTCGAAGTAGTCGAATTTTCGTAACGCATTTTGACGAAATTGCAATCTACGGACAAAAATAATTTTTTAAATTGTATAAAAAATGGATAATAAATATGGTAAAAATTAAAATCATTTTGGGACGCATCTACGTGGCAACGTGCCGGCCCCGTTCCGTCCAATCGTACGGAACGGCAGTTACTCCCCCACCCTGAACCGCTGTCCCCTCTAACGGCTAACACTTTTAACTGAATTGACTAAATTACCCCTCCATGAATGAAGAATTTGTAGGACAACCTAGGAGTAGTAGGGGCATCGGGGTAATTTGACGTGGAGGCGGGAGAAGTGGGAGCCCATGATTAGGATGATCATTAGGAATAAACTAACTCCGTAAAAATCGAAAATTGTTATCAAGCGTAAATTAATCACGTCGAAATTTGGTGCATGGCCATGTCGGCAAGTCATGCTAAATTACGGAAATGTCCTTCGGGATTTTCCTTTAATGCGCGAAGGGGAAGGGTAAAGTGGTCTTTTTGATAATAACCAGGAGTGGTGGGGCTCATGAAAAATTCTAGAATGCAACGGGTATATTAGTGACGTGGCGTAACAAACCAATCAAATTAATCCTTTTAAGAATATATGTCCCATCATAATTGTAAAAAAGTATTTTTATTATACTTTTGTTTGAAAAGAAGGAATGTGATTGGCTTGTTATTGATGACGTGGTGTAAGTGTGACAGTGTAGAATTCCTCGGGGCTCAGAGGCTCCAATCCATCGCGGCCGCAGAGAACGCCATCGCATCGAATTGTACGGCGCACCGGGTGCATCCAAAAACCCCACCTCATTTAATTACTCTAGTGCCTACATGTCGTCACGACAAGCGGCCACGTCATCGTATCGTACGGAATCGTAACCGCAGTATAAAAAGAGTATACAGACGATGGACAGCTGGCGATCATGTGATCCGCCTGCGTTTGGGTATAAGCGGAGATCTCATCCCACCCGTCGGATGGAATAGCAGGGAAAACGAACGGACGTGATCGGCGGAGAAGCGAATCACGTGGTTGTGGGGGGCGGGGGACTCGAGGTGTGGTCAACGTCAGAGCGAGGGGGAGGGGCAAAAGTGTCCTATTGGTAAAGAGAAATTGTCCCCTGGACCCCGTGTACAGTTTCACCTCTTACACCTTACACTTATTAACACCGTAAAATGTATTCACTACATATTAAATAGGATTTATCCACGGTGTAGACGCACTAATTACCCTTTGTTAAAGTTTAAAAGTACTATAAATTATCAATTCATCATGGTTCATTGTGTGCGAGGATACACCGAGTGCAGGAAATATATTCTCATTCTGATTGGTCGGGGCGGTGTGGGCCCCGACGTGAGAAGGAAAGTACCGTTAGGAAAAAGACGAGATCACGTCAAATCGGAGTTACAACGGGGTAGAGAACGGCGATTGCAAATGATCCTGTTGATGGTCGAAATTACGGATTTGCCACCGTAACGACGATGTGTTGGTTCCTGGGCACCGTAAATATCTGGTACTCGATAAGCGTCACGGACTTTGATTTATCTTGTGGTATTAATTAAAATATTTTGCAATTTGCATATAATAAATGCACATTTATTATAGACAAGGTATAGTGTATCCTATGATACACGTTATATTTAATTAAATTTAATTTAAATTTATATTTTAAATTTAAATTATTATTAGTTTAGAAATCAAGAAGATTAAAAGTTTGTTTTATTGTGTTATTTATTTTGCATAAGAAAAGATGAGCCAAACTTTTTCCACCTATTATTTAGTCAAATCGAAGTTTAAAATATATGTTTATATATAGAGTATAGATTTGAAAAAAAAATATTTTGAAATTAAATAGAAAAATAAATAATTTTTTTCCTCTCATTATTTATTTCTTAGAGAAAAAATTAAATTAAATTTGTTTGTTACATATTGTATTATGTATTCGAATACATTCCAATGGTTTCTATTCTTATCGTTACGTATTCATTTTCAACAGTTTCTATTCTTATCCTTATATTTTATAATTTGAAAAAGATCTGTCCACACACGTGTCTTTATATATAGTATATAGTACATATTACATTTTAGATTATCTATGTTGGGATTGATTAAATTTAGGAATAATTTGGTCTATCAATTATTTTATTTGTGCAGAACGCACAAATCCCAAACTCTAATCTGGAGAAAGCATCGAGCGGGATGCTTCGTACGTACCATATTTTAGGGGTATATTTGCGGTAGCGGTTGGATAAGGTGGGATATTATTTGGAATACCAAACGGGGTACTTAGCCCAAGCACTTTAAAAAAGGAGTTTTGGGCTTCCAACCGCAATACCAAACGGGGTCTTAGTTTGATATTTAGATATATCGCTATTAGATAAAATGGAGTTAGAAAAAAAACATATAGATATATGCTTCTGCGTTCTCCGATGGGACGGTAGAAAATATATTATAATAGACTTATCGCAATATGCCGAACGTAATATTACATGCGGAAACAAACAATATATTTTTCTATTATAATTTTCCACCGCACGTAATGCAATCTCCCCACAATTCTAAACAAAACCTTAATAAAACGTATGCAATAAGACTCGCTAATTCATCTATTAGGCTACTTGTGGAAACGGATACAACTACCCTAACCACTCTCATAAGTGATATCACGCTACGTTTTCTTTTTTTAAAACTTGCTTGTTCTAGAACACAAAAGAAAATGAAATAAGGGCTATAATAATAAGAAAAGATTTTAAACACCACCGATCTGGTTTCACACTTTCTCATTTTAGTGTTATGTGATTTAAAGTGTATCAATTTAGTGCCCTGTGATTATTTATTTATTTTTTATTATCAATTTCACTATTTTTTTATTAAATTAGTGACAAAGTTAAAACTAAAGGGTATTAAAGTAAATATTCGATAAATTTAGGTAAGGTATTTAAAGTTTTTTGTATATAATTTGACGAAATATTAACGAAAAAGTTGACGAAAAAATAAAAATGAAACTACAGGACACTAATTTGATACATTTTAAATCACAAGATGCTAAAGTGAGAAAGTGTGAAATTACAGAAGTGATATTTAAAATTTACACTAATAATAACACAAAAAGCTTTAATAATTATTTCAAATCATCTACTTAACTAACCATAAAATATGATGGTCCCATTCATTTAAGTGTAGTACTCCTCTCGTTTCAAAAGCACTGTTTAACAAATTAATTACCTTCTGAATACATTCTCTTTTTAGGGAAGCACTTTCTTCAATTTTATGTTCCACTAAGATCTTAGACTTCTCAGAAAAGGTAAAATTATATTTAGAGTTAATTATATAAAGCTTTCCTTAAACATATCGAATAACAAATATATTCCTACAAAGTTTAACTTTTATTTTTATCTCCATAAAATTCCGGTGATATTCATATTTGCTCATCTTGTTTGTTACCGTTCGAGCGCGGTTTATTTTTTAACGATAGATAAGTAAAATGATATTTTTGCACATACAAATATATCTCTTCAAAAGCCTGAGCTGTTAGAATTATACAGAAATATCCTCTCAAAAAATATTTTACCCGATAACATAATAGAAGTAAAAAGGTCAATTTAACTAATTCACTAATCAGAATTAAATATTTTTACTTATGATTAACTATATTTTTTCTAACGGATCTTACTATATTTGAAAATATTATAATTTTTATAAGGATAAAAATAAAAGAATAAACTTTATAGAAAAATATCTGTCATTCAATATGTTTATAGCGAACTGAATGCAATTAACCCCTTATATTTATAATACTGTGTTTGAATCTTCCGGTATGTATGCCACACACACACACATATATATATATATATATAATATACCGATATGCTGTTGTGAGGTATTATTATATATAAGCAGGCGCTGCATCGTACTCTCAGAGCACGAAGCCTCCGTGCTCCTGAGCCGTTTCGATGATGCGAGCTTATCGAATCCGATCGCTCCTTAAACCTTGATCTAGCGTATTTAAAGTTTCTAGAAAATATTTTTTGCCGATTTTTCGATATCATTTAATACTAGCAATCGAAAGGATTCAAATCAATATTTTAACGGCTGAAAATAAAAATGCCTATAAAAAGTGTGATATAGCGATAAAATTCTTCGAATCAGAAATATAGATCTGTGTTTAAGATAGTTAATAAAGAATTTTATCAAAATTTCACTGATTTGAATACTTCTACACAACCGTTAAACTTGAAAACGGTAGATATCAACCCATTAAAATTATAGATTTGTGAATCCTTTCGATCACTAGGTAAATGATATCGAAAAAATCGCAAAAATTATTTCTAGAAACTTCCAAATGCGCAGATCAAGTCTAACGAGCCGATCTCGCAATTCCGAAAATTCATCATCGAAACGGCTAGGACAGCGGAGGCTCGTGCTCCTGAGAGCACAGCACCCTGCTCTATATATATAATATATACTATATATATATATATATTATTATATAGAGTGGTGCTACTATGCTATCGGAGCACGGAGCCTTCCCGTGTTCCAGTCATTTATCGATGTTTGCGATTTGAATCGCTCGATCGACTCCGTTAACTTGATCTAGAGTATTAAGCTACCTAGAAAATAAATTTTATGATTTTACCGATCACTTGCTAGTGAACGAAGGGGATTAAAATCACGGCTTAAAAATAAAAATCTTACAAAATGTGATAATATGACATTAAAATATTAAATCAAAGATATTGATCTTGTTTTATATAATATGAAGAATTTTCTATCAAAATTTTACGTGATTTGGATATTTCTACACCGTTAAACTTGCAAACGGCTCACTATGACCGTTAAAATTTGTTGATTTTGAGCCCATTCGATCACTAGGCAAATGATATCGAAAAATAATAAAATTTATTTTATAGGTACTTCAAATACTCTAGATCAAGTTTAATGGAGCCGATCGATGATTCGAAAGTCGCAACATCGAAAACGAGCTGGAAGCACGGAGCCCAAGCACGAAAGGCTCCGTGCTTCCGATAGCATAGTAGTCTCACTCTATATATATATATATATATATATATAGTTAGGTTATGCCAAAAGTAACATTTAATCCATTTGGAGACGCCCCCTGGAGATTCAGCGCACATCTCCATGTTGAATCATTACGTATCTACTTTCTTTTGGCCAATCTGAAAAGTTGTCCTTGTTATAAATGCAAAAGGATCTTAGACCAATTTCCTAACATATAGACAACAAATTTTTTGGTCTGGTTAAAAAAAATAAAAATAAAAATGCAGAGACATAAAAATTTTGCTTCTAAGAGGAGAGATTCATCTAACTTAGGTAAGTTTAGCTTGCCTACATAACCAGGACTTGAATATTTTGGAGTGGTGTTAATTAATATGCTGTTCAACTTCCTCTGGTACTTAATGGTCCAAACAAGGTGTAAATTACTCACGAGGTACAATAAATTATTATATAAAGACACTCCAGGATTTGTTGTGTAGTAGTATTAACTATTAATGACATAGTGATAGTATTAGTCAGGAAACAAACATTCAACAACCACCTCAAAACTCTGCACCTATGATAGTGTTTCATTAACAGGTCTTCAAGATTTAGAAAAACTAAGATTTTTTTTTTTTTTTTGAGAGAGAAAGATAATATGTAATTCGCTTCTTTTAATTTTTTAAAAAATGAGCTTAGCTAAAATGAGAAGTAATTTAGACTTATTCAAACATAGAAACTCAGATATCAATCATTAAGCCTTCCGCCGCTGGTGCTTAAAATTCGAACTCAGAATTTCGAGTATTAATCATCAAATATTTTGCCATTTACGTTGAGAAGGGTCGATAAAAGCTGAGAAAATATTTCAATAATTGAGATATATGAGTTTATAGATTTTTTGCAAGGATATATAGCGTTGCTCTCAGTAGTATCATAGGATAAGTAACACTCTTTACGCATCTTTAGTTTGTGGATTGTTGATTCAAGAATTGTTTTGGATAGAAGATCATTAATGCAGTTCATAAGCCAGCGATTTTTGTAATAGTACAATTAGACAAAACTCCAAAGATCCGACAAATTTGCTAATACATATTTAAAATATCTGGCCCATTTCCTGCACATAATTAAGTGGAGAAACAAATTAACATTATTGTTTGCGCGACAAACCTTGAATTATTGAAAGGTATGTAACGAGTCTCAAGATACATCGCGATCACTAGTATTGCCCTGTCCTCAACACTAGAATAGTGATTAGTGCAAGGTTGTTTATTAGTAGGTTTTGTAATCAATTATTTTCCCAAAATGATTAAATTTCTTTTGATACTCACTTTTGGGATACCGAACTTGTAATTGGTGAAGTTTGATTCCTTTTTAGCCAGGTTCCACTTGATATTCTCAAAATTTTAAGTTTACACGTATAACATTTCAAGCTTTTGGAAATACTTTCAATTGAAGAATTTTTCCATCAGATAAAGTTTAACCGTCTGTAAGTCGGGGACAAAAGAGGTTGGTCGATTTTGAGCATGTGGTAGGCAAATGTGAGGCGAATTGTGTGTGTGTGTGCGATTAACTTGTTGTGTCAATGTAGAGCTAACATACGCATAAATTGACAGATGAGAGAGAAGTAGACAATTTCAGTGACGTGCCTACCGTAGACGAGAGTGAATTATAAGATTTTCCTGCTCATGCTAATCTCGTGAATTGCTTGCGTGCTTCTAAATGATACCAGAAAAAGATGACTGGTCGATTTAGGAGATGTGTGGAGCCGAAATGAGGGTTAACTTTGTGCATACTCCGATTGTGCTATTCTCGTGAATAGCTTGCGTGCTATTTAGATTTTATGTATATATATATATATCTGATTCTATTCTTAAATTATAACTTACTATATATTCAGTATTTTGTTCTCGCACTGCTCGGAGATATACCATTCATTAAAATGCATCATTTTCTATTTTGCGGAATTATATAAGGTGTGTAATGTACGGAGTGCATGGGTAAATATAGACATTAGTTTTTTTTTAAAGGCAAAGATTATAGTAGATTATGTTTTAAAATGTTTATAATTTTACCTGTGAAAGAGAGAGAGAGATAGAGAGAGAAAAACAAGCAACCAAAAAAGAAAAAAAGAAAAAAAGAAAAGAAAAAGTAAATTCGCAGAAACGAGGCGAGCGCTACCGCTACAGAATACAGTGGCGGAAATTACAGCAAAAGCCACTTGGTACAGAGCGCCACGTAGGCGTCCGTTATTTGTTCGCATCCCAAAAGGACGCTTATTTATGCGGAACCTCACCCCCTCACTCTCTCTCCTCTGCACCATCACGGCATCACCACCACCATCACCACCCTCTCTCTCTCTCTCTCTCTCACGACAACCACAACCACCACCGCCACCACCACAACCACAACCACAACCACCACAAACGGGGCGAAAACGCTAGGGTATGGTTTCAGCCTGCGTCAACAGCAGCGTCGCCATGTCGCCGGAGGCCTTCGGAGCTCCGGCGAAGATACCCGGCGCCTATGGATGGATCAGCCCGAGGGTTTCCTTCAGCGGCGACTTCGCCGGCGATGAGAGCTCGGCCGCGGCGCCCAGATCGCCGGAGAAGCCGGATCCGGATGGATCCCTCAAGGATCTCCCGGATTTCGAGTTCCGACTCGACGACCCCGTCGCGATGCTCCCCGCCGACGAGCTGATCTCCAACGGGAGGCTGGTGCCGCTCCAGGTGGCGGCGGCGGAGCGGCGGGAGGGGGGGATACGGGCGGCGGAGGAGGCGGCGCCGCCGCCGCCGCGGATCGCGGCGGTGCTCAGGTGCCCCCGCACGTCTTCTGCCGCGTCGTCGACGTGAAGCTCCATGTCGGTTTCCTTCGTGGCTCAAGAAGCAGCAGAGCCCCAAGCCGGAGCCGCAGAAGCCCGCGCCGGCCCCGTCCCGGAACCCTAACCCTAGATCCATCCGCCGCCTCCTCCTCCATCGGAGCCCCAGGACCCCCGCGCTCGACGCGTCCCTGAGCCTCCCGCTCCTCCGCGACCCCGACGTCGCCTCCGTCTCCATCTCCTCCCGCTTCTCCCTCTCATCATCCTCCTCCTCCTCCTCCTCCTCCTCGTCCTCCTCCTCGGGCCTCGACCACGACGAGCACCCGCGCCTCTCCCTCGACTCGGAGAAGCTCTCCCAGAGCCAGATCCAGGCCCCGCCGCGGCTGCGCCTCTCGTGGCCGCGGTCCGCGACGGCACAGAGGGTCGGGCAGAGCCCGATGTGGCGGGACGCGGCGGCGGAGGGGGACGCTGCGCCTCCGCCGCCGTCGAGGGGCCCGTCGGTGGACAGCCCGAGGCTGAACGCGGCGGGGAAGGTTGTGTTCCAGAGTCTGGAGCGGAGCTCGAGCAGCCCCAGCACCTTCAACGGGGGGCCGCGGGTGAAGCACCGGGGCATCGAGCGCTCCTACTCCGCCAACGTCCGCGTCGCCCCCGTCCTCAACGTGCCCGTGTGCTCCCTCCGCGGCTCCGGGAAGGGCCCCTCCGTGTTCGCGCTCGGAACGCTCTTCTCCTCCTCCTCGCTGCGGAGGGAGCGCGAGGCCTCCTCCTCCTCCTCCTCCTCCTCCTCGGCGGTCGCCATGGCGAGGGGCGGGAGTAGGTCGAAGATGGAGAAGGACAAAGCTTCAGGCCATTGAATTTGAGGAAGGGCTTCTTCTTCTCTCAGTCTCAGACTCTCAGGCAAAAAAAAAAAAATCTTCTGAGAAAGGAGATTGAAAATTTGGGGAAAAAATAGTAGCTTATTTTAATTCGGTTTGTTTTGTTTTTGTTTTTCCCTTTTTAATCTACTTTTTCCGTTTGTTCTTTTTCCTTCTTTTTTTTTTTTTTCCTCTCTTCTGGGATAGTTGTAAATAAGTAGATTGCAATGCAGTTCTTCTTGTTTTTCTATTTTGCAGTATTTTTCTTTGCGTTGAAGTTTTTCCGCTAATTTTCTTTACGATCTTTGTTTCGAGAATCTTTGCTATTTTTAGGGTTTATGCTTAGCCACTATAATCCTTCTAAAATTCTGATTTTAAACTTTTTTTCTTAAATGAAAATTTAGTTTATTTACTTGAATTGAAATATGGAGATGATTTATTTAAGTATATATACTGTATACAGCGATGCGATGCATGAGCATGATTGAGCGGATGCATAACTGTTCAGGTGTAAAATTAGCAATAAACATTAACAAATGGTCTCTATCCAAGTTATGATCTTTTTGCGTTTTTACAATAGTAATTTTTAGATAATGCTATGAATTTTATGAAATTTAATTCGTTATTTATTGACTGGATTTGATCCGAATTAATATATTGAATTTGATTGCCATAATAATATATATATATATATTAATTAAGTATCACTTTCCTTTTATTTAAGCAGTATGAGCGGAACCAAAAAAAAAAAAAAAAAAAACAAATACCAAATAACGATTAACGAGTTGTGTGTATGGATTTGATGTAATAATGTATAATAAAACTTATTTAAATTACGCTCAGCTTTGCTTTAAAATTAATACTTAATTTTTTAATTTATCCGATTTAAATTATTTAATGATTATTGTTGTGATTACTAAAAGCTTAGTTATAAAAAAAACTCTTCTTGTAGTTTGCCTCGTATCTCAAATATCTTCTTGTATAAAAAATATAAACAATATTAATTCTACACGTTAATTTGTGTTTAAATATTTGAATTCTCACACTTGATGACGAGAAGCTCTTTCTTCATAATTTCTCTTAAAATTTGGTTTCCAAAAGTATCCAAAAAAAATTCGAACGGATTAACTTATTTGGGGCAAAATTAAAATACAAGATCCGTATTATTTAAATTTTTTATATAGGATGATATATAAGACCAAAAAAAAAAAAAAAAAAANTTCTCATCTCCAGTGTCTAGCTTATTAAAAAAAATATATTTTAAATCAAGCCTTTTTTTTTTCAAAAAAAAAAAATCTAATTTAGAAAAGAAAATGTAACATAATAGCATTTATTTATTTGTTAATTAGGAGAGAAAAAAAAATCTCTCTCTCCTCCCAATCCAATAATATTTAAAAATAATTACTGAGTGATCATTCTTTTATTATTATTACTATTATTGCTACTATTTAATTTGACAATACAAGTCAAATTTGATTATATTGACTTGTACAATTAAATTAAATATTAGTAACGGTAGTGGTAGTAGTAATAATAATAATAATAATAATAATAATTATCATTTGTAGGAGAGAGAGATAGAAAAAAAATTTTCTCTTTCCTAATTAACATATAAATGCTATTAAGTCGCATTTCCTTTTTCAGAGCCCGGATCAAGCCTCCGATTTACCCACTCTTTTTTCTTATTTTTATTATTATTACATTTTACATTTTTTTTAAAAAAAAAGAAAAGAAAAGAAAAACTGGGAGTGTTCTGTGACCGTTGCTGCTATTTTTGGTAACAAGATTCCCTTCTATTTCGCCGCTGCTTCTGTCGTTCCCTGCAGGCTCGTGGTCGTAAAAGCGCCCCCGTTGTTGTGTTACTGCGCCCACACACATTTTACTTTTTAAGTTAATTTTATACAGGTCGCTATAAATATAGTAAATTATAAATATATAATTTTATAAAATTTAATTTATATAGATTATTATTTTGTTAAAAATTTTAATATTTTCAAATATATTCTTCTGATTTGTTACCGTTAAAATATTATTTATTTTACAAGTGAAATAATCTTTTTGCAATCATAAATATGTTCCTAAAAAAATTTCAACTGCTAAAGAAATAAAAAGGTTAATTTATCTCATTAATTAACTAAGCTTGAGTATTTTACCTATGATTAACTAATTTTTTCTAACGAATCTTAACAGTAAGAACATAATCAGAAAATGTCAGAACTTTTGTAGAAATAATATGTAAAAGTTGAACTTTATAGCAATATACTTTTACATTATTTAAGTAGTTTTTAATATTTGATAAATAAAATATAGGATCACGCATTATTGTATTTAGCTTTTTAAATTATTTATAAATTAATTAGTAGGTGAATCAAACTCGCTGCTTTCAACCATAGTTAGTTAAGTCGGATTCGGTAAAAATTCAGTACGGCTATAATTCGGATAAATTTTATTTTTTAATTTTTAAATTCGTTGAAAAATACGGCTAAAAAACGGGTTCAGTAATTATTCGGATACGTAATTTATACGGATATTATACGTTAACCAATTAAAAATTCGGAATAAAAAATTCGGCTATATAATAAATAAAATTTATATATTTAAAAATAATAATAAATAATTACAAATTTATAAATAAAATATTATATAAATATTTCTATATAAAAATAAAATAAAATATAATAAATAAATATATATTTATAATAATATAAATATATTATATATATATATATATATATATGATATATATATATATGTTGAGCTATGATACGTTTTAAAGTTATTCACCATCATGGTGACTTTAGGTTTAGGTTTTAAGCCATTGGATCTACTTTTGATTATTATAGCCTGTGGATTAAACACTATTCCAGTCCCTACCACACCTACCACATCAGTCTCAACTGCACTCTCTCCATCCAAGGCTAAAAACACACGTAAGTATCACCCCAATGTACTTTTACAGTATCTTAGCCGTACTCATATATATATATATATATATATATATATATATATATGAGAGGGAGGTCCACTGTGGCCACTGTGGACCTCCCCCTCATGCGGTCCACGAGGCTGAAATAGCCTCGTGGACCGCGCACCTCCCAATTCCTAAAAGTCCGGATATTCTACTGTTCATCTTCCACTTTTCTGGTGCCGGCGTCGGGCGAGGACATGGATTCGCCGCCGCGGCCCTCGCTCCCGGCGACGGCAAAGGCGGCGGAGGACGACGACGACCCTGGCGGCGTCGACGCGAGCGGCGACGACGCGACCCTCGGCAGCAAGTCCGCGACCGCGCGATCGCGATTTTTTGGGCGAATTATTCGCGAATTGCGAATAATTCGCGAATAATGATTTTTGATGAAAAAATCGCGTATTTTGTTCGAATTTTTCGGAAAAATACGAAATTCGTCATTTAATTCGCATTTTGAAAAATACGCGAATAATTCGCGTATTAATCGCGAATTTACTAACTATGCTTTCAACCACTCAGAAAAACCAGGCCTTTAGCCGTTCATTCTAATTTTTCATTTTTATAAATAGGTTAGTATCCGATATTTAGGCCCTGGGCTTGGGTCTTATTATCGCTCGACCATTTTTTTACTTCTACCAGTAAAGGAAAAAATATATATATATATGCGGTTAAATGTCTTAACGGATCAGGTATTTATTTTCGTCGGTGTTGGCTCCACAAAAATAAATAAATTATTAATAATATTTTATTATTATTATTATTTTGTCTCACAAGTGGATGGTTGCATTATAAAAATAAATAAAAAGTAGGCAAATGGATAAAAGGCCAAAAAAGAGAGGAAAAAAAAAAAAAAGAAAAAGGAAAACAGTGCGCAGTTTGTACCGACTCACCTGGTTGCGCAGTTCAAATGCGAGGCTTGTCTTAAAACAATGGAAAAATTGGGGGACATTGGGACGTGCTTATTAGTTTCAGGAGCACATTTTTGCAGGTAGTGTCCCAAACCTCTTACTTATTCAAATTTCCGCCTATTATCTATACCCACAATAACTCGTCGCGTCTAAATTATCTGTCCAAAATATTTAAGCTCAGTTATTATCATTAAAGATCTTAATTCTTATATTTTTCATATATAATTTTTTTCCCCGCTATCTAATGTAGGATTATTCGGGGTGTTATGTTTGTATTAGTATTAGGGTCTCTAAATTTTTCATTTTTAATTATGACTCTGGAAAACCAAATATAATACAAAATGTAGCTATTCAACTTACTAATATACTAATAATTCATTGGAGAATCAGGGCTCTTGATTCTTATATTTTTATATATAATTTTTTTTTATCTGATATAGCACTATTAAAGCGTCACATCATCTACGGTAGAATTTAAAGAGTGATCTAGTGAAAAAAAAAAAAGTTTCTTTTAGCTAAATACCAAATTTTTGCTTCTCATACCTAATCGAAAAAATTGGTACAAAGCCTCGCCAGGTAAATAAAATTAAAACTCACAAGCCCAATAATAGGGGAAAAAAAATGATTAATTGATTGGGAATCAATCGGTAAAGTAACTAACAATTGAGCTGATCCTGAGGACCCCAGAGGAGGGTCTAAAATCAAGTTTTAATGGTCAAACAAACAAAGGTGGTGGCACTGGACAATTCCAAACAGTGTTAGTACTGAAGAAAAGAATAAGTATATCATCTACAGATGTTTCTCATCTTTTGGTGGCTACATAATCCTGTTCAGGTGGTACCCCATCATCCATGATCAGTGCTGCTGCACAAATGAGTTGCAATTTTGATTAGTTGTTGCTTGTCCCACCCCTCCTCATCTGCTCCTATTCTTCTCTACGACCTAACTGGGGACCAATTAATAGGCATGAGCAGGGATTTTCCATGCGTATAATTTAATGATAAAAATATCACTCTTTTTTTTTTCTTTTTTTTTTTTTTAAGAGATAAATAGCACACTACCTGCTTCGTTTATTTCATTTAAAAATAAACTTAGCTGGAAATGTGAATCAATTAGGATTCAAACTTGAGACCTCGAATATCAACCACCAAACTCTTTGCCACTTGCTCTAGGGACGGTCGGTAATGTCACTCTTTGTTAGTTTAAGCTCTCAGACTAGTAAAAAAAAAAAAAAATGCTTCTTACGGTAACGTTCGGGACAGTAAGTTCGTAAGTTTTTCGTCCACACATGCTGGGCTCCCGCTCAAAATCTATCAAAACCTCTCCTCCTATTTATTATTTTGTACTTTACAAAATAACACTTCGTCCTTTTGTGGTTTCTGAGTAATTTATTGTGAGGAAAATGACGCAGAAAAATTTAAAGATTTTTGAATAATGTTTAGGTTTGTTTTATGAGCCGTACAGTAATAACATAGATGATAAAGTAGAAGTTTTCTTTTTTCTTTTTTTCTTTTTTTCTTTTTTACCTCTCCCTAAAATTTCTCCAATACAACTGGTCAAACCCGTGAACGGCTTTTGTTCGCGGTCAACCACTTGCCCTAGCCACAGTGTTTTCAGGGCCTTGCACCTCATTTACCTCCTCATATATATAATCTCTCTCTCAATCCACAATTCTCTTGTTAATATCCATTCCAAAAAAAAGAAGAGCCTTTTTCATCTCAATACATATATAAACAAAGGAGGAAGAGAAAAGACAATTATGTCGCAGGCAAGGAGAGACGAAGAAGAAGGATCTGGCCAAGCCCAGCTCGTTCGCGAGAGAGCCCACCTTCCACGAGATGCAAAGGTCCTTTCAGTGTCTTATCACACCAGATGTACTACATCGCTGTCTGTCACGTAGTGAAATGATCACATATTATCCATCAATTCTCATACTTCAAATTAGTGAAACTCTCACTAACTAAGAATGAGAGTGAAACATTTCTAATAGGCCTAAAAATAAGCTAAGTTGAGTCGACCCTAGCCTTGTTTGATTTAGGGCTAGATAAATTTTGCCCGGCTTGGACCTTGACTCGACTCAGAACTTTTATACCTATTTCTAATATGAGTCCGTTAAACGAGCATACTGACTAACACTGGTTGTGAAAAATAGTCCATTTTGAGGCCTCTTGATTGCTGTGATAAATTGACTAGCTACTAAAACTTGTATTTAATGTTTTTCAGTTGGTAGGTGATGTTACCCATGATCAACTCTGTGATGCCATTCATGAGGAAGTAATTAACTCCGAGATGATGCAGCGCAACGTCTCTTCCCTGGCCCTGCAAGAGAAACAGAGATCTGAGAACAACCCAGGTTGCCAAAAAGGTTGATAATTTACCCCCCATGAAAGGAGCAGCGCGAAAAACACATGTTAGTAAGTTAACAGTGATGATATTAGACGAATAATCGCCCAAAGTATCACTCCAATGTATCTCTTTATGTACTTATACTAGCCTACGGATGTACTACGATGTATGCAAGAACACGACTCATTGATGAAGAAAGATTTGTGGTTTTATTCTTGCTTCTGCCTACTTGGCAACTCAGAACAGACACTAAAAAATTCTCGCAAAAGATGAACCATAGAAAGATATTGGGTTCGATCAATTTATTCTGTCTACATGACACTGTTAAAATGGTAACTACAAATGGAGAAGAATCTTACCGAACTCGAAAATGATTAGAACTAACTTTTCCATGATATTATCAGTAGAGCTTTACGGTAGTTTCCTTGAATCAAGAGGAGGACTTGCCCATAATGAGAAAGTTAACAAAAAGAATGATCGTAAGAAATTACCGCAGACTCGAGCATTTGATGCAGTAGACACAAGAGTATAACAACAAAATGTCAACGGAGAAAGAACCACCACAAACAGTTAGTCAGGAACATTCCGTATATTCTTCATCATAAAACTCTAATTTAACATGTTTTCCCAAATGTACTAATACAGTTGAAAAGAATTAGTCACCTTTCCTCTCCCCCCCCGCCCCCCCACCACAATTGTTGTGTATTTACAGTATCGTATACTCAAACTCCAAAGTATTGCAAGTTTGTATAGAAAGGCACATTTCCAATCGTACGCACGAAAATTTTCTCTTTGTTTCTCATAATGGGACTATAACTTCTCAACTGGGAACCCAATGACCGGTTTTGTCTCTGATGCTACAGAGCGGAGTTCCTCAATCTCTTGATCGGTAAGTTGCCAGCCGAGAGCACCTGCAAATTCAGTGGCTTGCTCTGCGTTTTTAGCGCCAGGGATGGGCACGACGTTCCCTTGACATATCAACCAGTTCAAAACCACCTGCGAAACAGCTTGTTTACTTAGTTGACGAGATTCCATAGGGTCGGGTACTTACCCTTTTTTGTTTTCAAAGAAAGAATCTGTCATCTGTCAGCACATACGATCACATAGCATTTCAGTTTAGAAAACAAAAATATTAACTACTACCGAACGAAGTCTAAGTTCGTATTTCGTTGATCATTTAGAGATCCTCTTTGGAAATGCCAAGGTACTGCTGTAGCTTTAAGTGAGAACTTAAAAGCAAGTAGTTCTAAGACGGAGTAGCACCTGAGTTTGGGTTTTCCCATAATTCTGTCCAATCTCTTTGATTCTGTTCAGGAGAGGTTGTAGCTGTAAAAAAAAAGGCGGCGGCTTGTCAATAGAAATGGCTTATGTAATATTAGGACAAACAAAGTACAGTGCTTGGTGATATTGCCTTTGCAAGAAACTCAGGAGTGTAAATACGGCCTCGAGGACCTGTTGGTGGATTTTCCGGAGTGTACTTTCCAGTAAGGGCACCTGAAAAGGATTGACGTAGTATATAAAATTTCCGCTCAAGAAACCTAGATTAAAAGAAATTTACTCATCTATGTTATGCTACTAAGCAGTTTCCTGTGCTGGATTGTCATAATGCATCTGAAATGTAATCTATAAAATAAAGAAGAATTTTCTAACAGTCAATCAAACCCGATGATTAAGCAAATGCTGTACTTGATAACCTACGAACTAAATGCTGTACTCGAAATAGAAAGCACAAAAGCAATGAATTTCACATATACACATAAAACAAGAATATAATTTAAAAGGAGTAAAATTTGTGCCTTGAGCTATAGGAGAGTAGGCAATCAAGGTGATCCCCAATTCATCGCAAGCAGCCTTCACGCCATTCTCCTCTGGAAGTCTGTATATGAGACTGTAATTTACTTGGTTTGAGGCCAGTGGAATACCCCGCTTCTTCAGTTGATTATAAGCATCTCGAAGGCGCTTTTCTGACGCATTACAATAAAGAAAAAAATATCAGATAATAATATTTTACACAATCGTATGTTTATGATCTGCAGGATCAAGTAAGAAAATAACCGCTGTAGTTTGAGACTCCGACTGCTTTAACAAGGCCCTGCTCAACAGCATCTCCAAGGCCATCAATGTATCCTAAATGATTGCCAAAAATTTATGTTTCGCTTCATTGTACTGTAGTAACAAGTTCATTAAATTACAGCTAACATGTTACTTCCCCTTGTTTTCAGATATGTCTAGTATGAACTACCTTCATTTCCCCAAATCCCTGGCCTGAAAACAACAAGAACAACAACACAAAAAAAAAAAACCACTTTTCCTTAGTATTTTAATTAAAAAAAGCTTCAAACAAAAGAAGTAAGAATGGGTTTTATAAGCAGACCAATGAAGCTGGTAGAGATCAACTGAGGAGAGTCCAAGGCGCGAAAGTGAATTCCTGAGAGCAGAGAGAACACTCCCCCGCCCAAACCGCCAAGGAAGAGCTGCAAACTTTGTCGCGACCGCTACCTCAACTGATTCCTTCTGTTGCCTTTCCTTAATGAATCTAATGTAAAGCGCATATTCCAATTAACATCATTCCCCAAAGTGGCAATCAAGAAGAAGTTAAAACATGTCGAAGAGATACTTATACAGACAGATATCTAAGGAAGTAAGTAAGCAGCAGTACCTTCCGAGTAATGTTTCAGAATTCACGG